>NW_026780943.1:0-20391 GCF_030144855.1 Hypanus sabinus
GTGCCTCAGACAGCTGGGATGTTGCAATTGTTACGTACCAGCAGCAACAGATCACTAATGGAGTCTGGCTTCCATGTTATAACCAATATCTTTATTAGTATTGTAACGGGGTCCTGAATTACCCCTATGAACTGTGTTTTTTGAAAAGAGAGTGGGAGTTGTTGTTCAACACCGATCACCTTGTTGGAGAGAGGGAGTGGGGGAGACAGAGAGAGAAAGACTGCTCAGAGATGGTGTTATGGTTTCTCTGCAAGCATGTTTACACTTTTACAAGGACACTGTCAGCGTCTGTGTTCTTACAGAGAGAGAGAAGGGAGGAACTGTTTGATGGACAGCTGGGGCTCAGCACAATGAGATAAGTAGGAGGTCCGCTGGTAGACCTCCAGACACATGGTTTTGGACACTGAATGAGCTTTGCTGTGTTCACAGAAAAAGGTGGGTTTTGGATGATCGATCAGTGGCACTAGCAGTGTGAAAAGGCTGTGACCGGTGGGGAGATATTCGTGTGTCCAACCCTCGCCTGGGTTAATAACTCCACCACAGAAGAACGGTCCCGTTTGTAGTGGTCACAGTCGGTGACTTCCAAAGGATTTCGGAGGACGACGGGACTATCGACGGCGTCAGCTTACCTGAAGACTCAAACCGTCCCTCTGTCTCTCTCCATCACTACTCGACTCAATCCCACGAACTGAACTGAACTTCACTCATCACCGTAAGACGGTATCCATTCACCCCGAGGCGTGAAGACACATATAATCATTGCTAACCTGTTTGATATATCTGCATTTATATTGCTGTATCGCGTAGTTACTGATAAACAGCATTAGTTTACAGCAATACCAGACTCCACGGTGTTTTCTATTTCTGCTGGTTCTTTAACCCGTCACGGGGAACGTAACAGTATCTACTCCGAATATAAAAGATTAAAGGAAATAAACAGAACTTAACAGTGTAATGCGTATATATAGCTCCCAGACTATCAAGCTTGAGAAACCATGCTTAAAGTCTTCAGATGGTAAAGTGGAAAAGTTCAGTAATCCACGGAATAAGTGAGTGAGAGGAGAGATTTGTAAATCAACACGAAAATGTAGACGAGAAAGCAATTACGAAGAATTCAACACATATTCCGCGCTGTGTAAACGAAATAACAGTCGCCGAAGATCTTATCCGTCGATTAGTTCCGAAATCCTCTTCGAAATATCACCAGGTGACAGTGACAGGAATATCGCCTTCAAGTGGTTACCACAGAACACCCCGATTCCACGTAAGGGCCAACAAAACAGATACCACAGGATGCTCCAGAAAATCCACACATATGGATGATACGAAGTGACAGGCACACATCCGTTGTGCACTGCGTGCCGATGATCAGATCAACCCAACCTTTTGGGCAAGGAAGAGTTGCATCCCATAGCAGTCACACGCTGAAGTTCCAACAGCTTGTCCCCCTCTCCCTCTCCCGCTCCCGCTCCCTCAGGCTGCTGCAGCTTGTGTCTGACGTCACAGCCCCGCCTCACTCAGCCACTTAAAGCGACACTCACAGTAAACGAACCTGCGGTCTCGTAACACAATGCACCTCTAAAGTCTGACAGCAGAATAGCGAGTTAATCTTCGATGATGCAGAGTCAGAAACCGAAGATTTGCCAGACTGAGTCGGGGCTCCAGAGAGAGATGGGTTCCAGAGGAGGAGGACGAATAAGACCAGCACGATGTGGTTAAAAGTGAAAGATTAGAAGCATTTGGAAACTGGTTGATCGAAAAAAAAGGTGGTTAATTTCAGCAAAACACAGGTGGAAATCAACAGATCAGGCAGAAATTTTGGAGAGCAATACATAGAAAACGTTTAGACAGAGCCCCTTCCGCATGCCTAGCCTGTGTACTCCGCTGCTTAGTTGCTCTCTGAATTGCAGAGTTCCTCCAGCGTATTGTGTGTGTGCGTCTCTATATTTCCAGCAACTGCAGAATCTCCTATGTTTTATATCAGCATTTTACATTGGCATTAGATACACGTTGATATTGAGTATATTGTTTATGGGAGCCGCTCTCTGCGTTAAAACAGCGGCAGATTTTTTCTATACCCACGATAAAAAAAAATGAGGTATGGACATTGAACCGGTGCTTGCAGAAAGGTTTAATGGCACCTTGATTACCCATAGGGCCATGCGTTAAGAATTTCGCCGGTGCTGAAGCGCCGATCAAATGCGCAGGCGTCAGGCTGAGGACGTCCCTGAGTTTCACGCATGCGCGCAGTACACAAGGCTTTGAAAATGTCGGTTGCAGGTAAGAGCGATTCTCCATGGGTTAATCTTAAACAGCGACTTCGGGACGATTCTTGTGAAATCCGGACACCGTGATCCGCAATCCCGGGACAGTCCTGCCCTCTTCCCTCTCTCTCTGCCCCACGATCCGTACACGAGCCCCGGGGAGCTACCGGCTGCTGAGTGAATGGGAACCGATGGATCTCTCAGACAGAGCTGAGCTCCAGCTATCTGAATGTAAGGATTAGGAACTCGGAGAAAGGGAACACATTCTTTTACATCAGCAGTTGAGAAAATCGGCATTAGTACTCTTTTCCATAGATGCTGCGTGGCCTGCTGAGCTCCTCCAGTATTTTGTGCGTGTTGCTTCCTCAACCTCAGGGGTGGGCAAACTTTTTGACTTGTGGGCCACAAAGGTTCTAAAATTTGACAGGGGGGCCGGACCAGGAGCAGATGGACGGAGTGTTTTGGTAATACACCTCATAAGAGAAGTCCCATAGTATTTAGCTATTTATTGAAATGACTTTTAAAACACTGAAAATTAAATGAATAAAATACAGCTTTTTTAAATAGTAACAGTTAATATTTTAAAGCAC
Organism: Hypanus sabinus; assembly: GCF_030144855.1. Classification (NCBI taxonomy): domain Eukaryota; kingdom Metazoa; phylum Chordata; class Chondrichthyes; order Myliobatiformes; family Dasyatidae; genus Hypanus; species Hypanus sabinus. The sequence continues at coordinate 2,855 of NW_026780943.1, forward strand.
AGAAAATTCTGTTATCCTTCAAGATATTATCATCAACTTGTCCTGCTCCTTCTTATTCAATTGTCCCCTGTGCCAAAACTCAACAACGACCAGCCAGTATGCGGAGCGCGTTATTTGATCTGGAGCACATTTTTTATTTTGAGAACGTACGTGCACCTGCGCACTACTAAGGTCCATCACTTAACAGAAATGACATGTAACATGTAAGGCTTATTGAAAAAAATATTTTCAAATGCATTTTTTACATAACACAATGAAGAAACTTATGTTTAATTTCAGTGGGAACAGTGTTGTTGGACTCCCTTTTTAGCCAGCGCATCAAAGTCTAGATTTAGTTTTGTTGTTGCGATTCTCAGGATGGATCTGAGGTGTTGGTCAGTTAACTTGGAGCTGTGGCTGGCTTTGTTGATGTTCATGACGCTGAATGCCTGTTCACACAAATAGGTCGAGCCGAACAAAGAGTAAAGCGCAAATGTGGAGTAATAGGCTTCACCTCAACAAAGGTCAATGTGTCGCGGTGTGCTACATGCAGCGCTAAAATTACTACACAGAGTCGGTAACTGCAGTCGAAGAAAAAAACTTTATTCGAAATCCCCAGCCTCACTTCTAAGCCTCCCTCAACCTGCCCTCCTGCACAGAGGCTCCAAAGCTCAGTGCTCGCAAATCCCTGCAGGCTATCTCCCTTAGCCGGAACGCTGGCTAATTGTGAGCCGGTTCGGATGTGCCAGGAAATGGGTCGCCCCAAATGTATATGGAGTGCGTCATCTATTGGGAAAACACCAGAATTGCGGGGAAAAACGTTAACAAGGTTTATTAATATAATTTCATCAAGTTCTGCGGGCCGGAGGCCCCCGGGACGTAGTTTGCCCATGCATGACTTAGCGACTCTGCAGTGGAACCAATTATTACAAATTAGAGGGGAGATTATTACAAATTAGAGGGGTATTAGAGGGAAGGAGGGGAGACCTCCAATGTCCTTGATGCCCTCACCTACAAGATGTGCAGCTTGTAACCCTGCACTTCAATGAGCTGCAACTTGAAATGGCTGAATTCCAGATCATCCAGCAGTTGGAGTGGTTGACAGATATGACATGAAGATGGGTGAGTTACTCCCAAGGTGCAGGACACTGGAAACTGGATGAGAATCAGGAAGGGGAATGAGGTTAAATAGGCATTGCAGAGTACTCTAGTGGCCATCCCCCACAACAACAGGTGGACCAGTTTAGAAACTGTTGGGGGGAATTACCTGGCAGAGGAAAGTCAAAGGGCTGATAGGGGATTCATTAATTAGAGGAACAGAACAAGAGGGGACAAATATTCTGGTGGTAAGGCTTGCTAGTGGTAGTGAGCAGGGGAGAGGGTGATGTGGTTAAAATAAGTTGTAGGGGGAATGGGAGCCAGAATGACAGACAGATAGTGGAGAGTGTGAATTGAATTGACTTTATTAGATACATACTTCATAAACATGAAGAGTAGAAATATTTACCTTACATCTCCATACAAATGTGCAATGTGTAATTTATATAGATAGTTTGCACATAGGACAGTCAATATAACATTGAAATGCAATTGTATCAGCATGAATTAATTAGTCTGATGGCCTGTTGGAAGATGATGTCCTGGAGCCTGTTGCTCATTTTGCTGTGGTACCGTTTCCTGGACGGTAGCAGCAGGAACAGTGTGTGGTTGTGGTGAATTGGGCCTGTTTGTCCCTGGTATTCGTTCAGCCCTTTTTACACACCTGTCTGTGTAAATGTACTGAATCATGGAAAGTAGATTGTGCAATGTATAATTTCCTTGTTTATATTTAGAGACATTTTTTGGTGTATAAAATGATGAGGGGTATTGAGCGTGTGAGTGGCCAGAAGAGTGTTTTTTTTTCCAGGGTTGAAATGGATAATGCCACGTTTCCACACTCCCATAGATCCTTTGTCCATCTCCTGAGTAAATAGAGTTTGAGAAATATTTAAGATCTCCCCCGTCTGCTTTGGTTCCACACGTGGATTGCCATTCCGGTCTTCCAGAGGACCACCTTTGTGCCTTGCAATCTTTTTGCACTTCATCTATCACTAGAATCCCTGAGGATTATCCTTCACCTTTTCTGTGACAGCAACCTCATGCCATCTTTTAGCCATCCTGTTTGATTTCTTATGTATTCTCTTGCGTTTCTTATACTCCATAAGAAACTGATTGCCTATCCCTGTTATGCAATTCCATTTTGTGCTTTACCAGGGTCTCAATATCTCTTGCAATCCAAGTTTCCCTACAGTTTCTGTCTTTACCTTTTATTCTGACATACCCGCTTACTACTTTCAAAATTTTGTTTTGAAGGCCTCCCATTTACCAAGCACACCTTTGCCATAAAGCAGCCTTTCCCAATCCAAGGTTGCCAGATCCTAGTGTTGATTCCAGGTGTTGATCATGCCCTGAACACATCCAACTTTCCTACGCTGCTCCTTGTATTGAAATATACAGGGCTCCGCATATTCACTGCACCACGCTCAACTTTTTCATTCCTGACTTTGTCTGAGGCCTGAACAACAACTGTCTCCACAAACTCTCCACTATCTGTTATGTTATTCAGGCTCCCATTCCCCTGCAACTTTAGTTTAACCCCTCTTACCCCCACCCCCCCACCATGCAGATCTATCACCCCTTTGGCTTTCATCGCCCAGATCAATAAAAAGGAGGTGCATACCAGGTACAGGCAGATAGGAACAAATGGGGTACTTATGAAATACAGGAAATTCAAGTGAACACTTATAAAAGAAATAAAAGAAGGCATGAGGTTGCCCCAGCAGACAAGGTGAAGAAGAATCCTCAGGGATTCTGCAGATATGTTACGAGCAAACAGATTGCAAGGGAAAAAATTAATTCTCTGGAAGATCAGAATGGTAATCCATATGAAGGGATAACTTAGACTTGGGGAGGTTTTTTGCATCCGTATTTACTCAAGAGATGAGCACATAGTCTATAGAAGTGAGGCAAAGCCACGTCAACTTCATGGACCCTGTACAGATTACAGAGATGGAGGGGGTTGCTGTCTTGAGGCAAATTAGTGTGGATCAATCCCCAGGGCCTGACAAGTTGTTCACTAGGACCCTGCAGAAGGCAAGTGCAGAAATTATTGGGGCCTTCGCACAGATACTTAAATCATCCTTAGTGACAGGTGAGCTACTGGAGGATTGGAGGACTGACAATGTTGTTCTGCTGTTCAAGAAAGGCTGTAAAAATAAACTAGGAATTTATACGTTGGTGGGCTTGACATCAGAACTGGGAACGTTTTTGGAATGTGTGTGCAGGAACCAGGTATATACTGTAAGTATTTGGATAGCTGTGGACTGATAAAGGATAGACAGCATGGCTCCAGCCAATCTTATAGAGTCTTTCGAGGAAGTTATCGGGAAAGTGGATGAAGGCAAGGCAGTAGATGTTGTCTGCATGGACGTTAGCAAGGCACTTGACAAAGTCTCATATGGGAGGTTGGTCAAGAAGGTTCAGTCACTCAGCATTCCAGATGATACAGTAAATTGGATGAGACACTGTCTTTGGGATAAGCCAGAGTGTGGTAGCAGATGGTTGCCTCTCTGACTGGAGGCCTGTGACTAGTGTTTGCCACAGGGATCAGTGCTGGATCTGTTGTTCTTTGTCATCTATATCAGTAATCTGGATGATAGTGTGGTTAACTGAATCAGCAAATTTGTGGATGACAACAAGACTGGGGGTTTGGTGGACTGCAAGAAGACTATCATGGCTTGCAGTGTGATCTGGACCAGGTGGGAAAATGGTTTTAGAAATGGTAAATGGAATTTAATGCAGACCAGTGTGAGTTGTTGCACTTTGGTATGACCTACCAAGGGAGGTCTTTCACAGTGACTGGTCGGGCACGGAGGAGTGTTGTAGAAGAAAGGGTCAAAGGAATACAAGTCCTTAATTCACTGAAGGTGATATCACAGGTAGATAGAGATGGAAAGAATGATTTCAGCCCATTGCCCTTCATGAACCAAAGTACTGATAACAATAGATGGATGTTGAAGACCTTGGTGAGGCCTAATTTGAAGTATTGTGTGCAGTTTTGGTCACCTGCCTACAGGAAAGATGTAAAAGAAGTTCAGAGATTTCAGAGAAAATTCACAAGGATGTTGCCAGGTCTGGAGGATTTGGGTTATAAGGAAAGATTGAACAAATCAGGACTTTATTCCTTGGAATGCAGAAGATTGAGGGGAGATTTGTTTGTGATAGAGAGGCACAGGTAGTGTTAATGCAAACTGGCTTTTTCCACGAAGATTGGGTGGGACGACAACCAGAAGCCATGGGTTAAGGATGAAAGGCGAAATGTTAAGGAGAACATGAGGGGAAACTTCTTCACACAGACGGTCATCCGGGTGTGGAATGAGCAGCCAGCACAAGTGGAGCATGAGAGATCGATTTCAACACTTAAGAGGTTTGTGTAGGTACCTGGATGGTAAGGGTGTGGGAGTTGTCTGTTTAAATAGTTCAGCACAAACTAGATGGCCCAAAGGGCTTGTTTCTGTGTTCAAATTTTCTATGATTGTGACAAGAACCTGAAATAATACAAAATTTCACTCTAACCCCTTTTGACAGCTGTGTGAACCAACCAGTCATTTCAGCAGGAATTTTTTATATGGCGTTAAAACTGTGGCACATTACGTTAATAATACATAAAAGAAAATCCCTGCTGCATGTCAAGAAAAGCTATTTGTGTGAGAGTGTTTCAGTTACTGTGGGGTCAGGCACCCATGCAGCTCAGTGGGAACAGGGAATAATACCAATGGAGAGAGTCAAACTGAGCCAGGTCACAGATTGGAGGTGGCAGAAATGCCCCTTTCTTATAGAGACAGGAAGAACATCAGAGAATTGATGGTCATTCCAGATACCAGCACTCTGCCCGGTCAGGAGATGATTTCTCTCTCCAGCTTGGGTTGTACCTCACTGTAACAGTGTGATAACAGATCAAACTTTGGCAACTCAAGTAATCTCATCTGAGATGTTGTCCTACACCCATTGATGGATTTTGTAAATCTTTTTACAGGTTAAAAATGAGAAGGAATTCATCTCCAGGAAACTCAAACACGACACACCAGTTTTGTTGTCTCTGTCTGGGTATTTAAGAAGTGGAACAAGGGATCCAATTGACCACCCTTCCTGCTCAGACTGTGGGGAGGGATTCACTCGGTCATTTGACCAACTTGCACACCTGTAATTTACACAGGAGAAGGGCCTTTCACCTGCACAGACGGTGGGAATGGATTCACTTGGTTATCACAATTGAAGGTACATCAGCAAGTTCACACTGGGCAAGGCCATTCACCTGTTCTGTGTGTGAGAAGGGGTTCAGTCAGTCATCCCACCTGTGGACACACCAGTCAGTTCACACTGGGTAGAGGCTGGTCAACTGCTGAGTATCTGGGAAAGGATTCACTTAGTCATCTGATCTAATGGCACACCAGTGTGGTCACACTGGGGAGAAGCCATTCACCTGCTCAGTCTGTGGGAAAGGATTTACACAGTCATCTACCCTACTGGTACACCAGCGAGGTCACACTGGGGAGAAGCCGTTCACCTGCTCAGTCTGCAGGAAGGGATTCATTCAGTCATCCTACCTACAGAGACATCAGCGAGTTCACACTGGGGAGAAGCCTTTCACCTGCTCAGTCTGTGGGAAGGGATTCACTCAGTTAGCTAACCTACAGAATCACCTGCGAATTCACACTGGGGAGAAGCCGTTCACCTGCTCAGTCTGTGGGAAGGGATTCACTCAGTCAGCTAACCTACAGAATCACCTGCGAGCTCACACTGGGGAGAAGCCGTTCACCTGCTCAGTCTGTGGGAAGGGATTCACTGAGTTATCTAACCTGCTGAGTCACCAGCGAGTTCACACTGAGGAGAAGCCATTCACCTGCTCAGTCTGTGGGAAGGGATTCATTCAGTTAGTTAACCTACAGAATCACCTGCGAGTTCACACTGGGGAGAAGCCGTTCACCTGCTCAGTCTGTGGGAAGGGATTCATTCAGTCATCCAACCTACAGAGACATCAGCGAGTTCACACTGGGGAGAAGCCATTCACCTGCTCAGAATGTGGGAAGAGATTCACTGAGTCATCCACCCTGCTGGTACATCAGCGAGTTCACACTGGGGAGAGGCCGTTCACCTGCTCAATCTGTGGGAAGAGATTCACTAATTTTTCCAGCCTACAGAGACATCAGCGAGTTCACACTGGGGAGAGGCCATTCACCTGCTCAGTCTGTGGGAAGAGATTCACTGAATCATCCACCCTACTGGATCATCAGCGAGTTCACACTGGGGAGAGGCCATTCACCTGCTCAGTCTGTGGGAAGGGATTCATTAAGTCAGCTAACCTACGGAATCACCTGCGAGTTCACACTGGGGAGAGGCCATTCACCTGCGCAGTCTGTGAGAAAGGATTCACTGTGTCATCCACCCTACAGAGACATCAGCGAGTTCACACTGTGGAGAAGCCGTTCACCTGCTCAGAATGTGGGATGGGATTCACTCAGTTAGCTAACCTACAGAGACATCAGCATGTGCATACTAGGGAGAAGCCATTCACCTGCTCAGAATGTGGAAAGGGATTCACTCAGTTATCCAGCCTACAGAAACATCAGCAAGTTCACACAGGGGAGAGGCAATTCACCTGCTCAGAATGTGGAAGGAGATTCGCTGACTCTTCTACCCTGCAGAGTCATCAGCGAGTTCACACTGGGGAGAGGCCATTCACCTGCTCAGTCTGTGGGAAGAGATTCACTCATTTATCCAGCCGACAGAGACATCAGCGAGTTCACACTGGGGAGAAGCCATTCACCTGCTGAGAATGTGGGAAAGGATTCACTCAGTCATCCCATCTGCTGGGACACCAGTCAGTTATTATGAATCCCTAGGTTTTGTTTGCTGTGGACATTCATTTTAAGAGAGAGAGTGATTAAGAAGGCGAATCAGTCTGGCTTGCAGCTTGTTTACATCGCTCACAGCTTGTTTAGTTTTAACCGAGGACACTGACACTCAGAGTCAGACAGAGACAAAGGAGGAAAAATGGCAAGAATCGAAACCAGGGAACTAGTGGCCAAGGGTCTCTGTTTGGAACTTTCCTTTGCCCACAAGGGTGGACAAATTATTGATTCACCATACATCGAATGTGTGGTTATCACCTCATTTGATCCATAGCAGTGGATCTGATTTGGATTTTGATTTGGATCTGCGGAGACCACTTATGTGTTAACCCTTGCCTGGCTGTGGTGTGGTAATTCATTTGAAGACAATACCACTTATGACAAGTCACTTTGGATGATAATTAGTATGTGGATTTGGAAGGATGACAGATAAAATCTACAGCGACCGTTGGTCTCGTTTTACCACCATGAAACCTGTGGAATACAACATAATTGCCTTCTCTCAACATTTACCCTGGATTACAAATATCTCTCTCTCATCACCTGTTCTGTAGTTGAACTGAACTTTCATACTTTACCATCTCAAGACTCCAAGCCTTGTTTCCCCCGAGCTCAATAGTTAGGGAATTTTATTTATACACATTTATACACATAACACTCACGAGGAAATCTGCAGATGCTGGAAATTCAAACCACACACAAAAAATGCTCGTGGAACACAGCAGGCCAGGCAGTATCTATATGGAGAAGAACTGCTGATGTTTCAGGCCAAGACCCTTCGTCAGGACTAACTGAAAGGAAAGATACTAAGAGATATGAAAGTAGTGGGGGGAGGGTGACATGCGAAATGATAGGAGAAGACCAGAGGTGGTGGGATGAAGCTATGAGCTGGAAAGGTGATCGGCGAAAGTGATGCAAAGCCGGAGATGGGAAAGCATCATTGGACAGGAGGCCTCGGGAGAAAGAAAGGTGGGGGGAAGCACCAGAGAGACATGGAAAACACGCAAACAATTGAATATGTCAGTGATGGGGTGAGAAGGGGAAGAGGGGCATTAACGGAAGTTAGAGAAGTCAATGTTCATCCCATCAGGTTGGAGGCTACCCAGCCGGTATATAAGGTGTTGTTCCTCCAACCTGAGTTTGGATTAATTTTGACAGGAGAGGAGGCCATGGATAGACATATCAGAATGGGAATGGGACGTGGAATTAAAATGTGTGGCTACTGGGAGTAGTCTGATGTTGCTGGTTCGTTTCTAAAGCGTTAGGGTTTGTAACAAAATGGGGCCTGCATCTGGGATATGAACAAATTTAGGGATTGATTTCATATCAATTTGATTGGGGAAATCCCTTTTGATTTATTTGTGTGTGGAAAATTAGCAGCAATGGATGTTGATAAATATCTGGAAGTGTGAACCTCTCAGGCATTAGAGGACACCAGAAGGATTGAGTTGTTGAGTATTGCTAAAACGTTAATACTTGCTAAGGTGAAATTGACAATGAGGATTGCACAGATGCAGAGGATAATAGCTGAACATTATGTATCTGAGCATGTGTTTAAAGTGGAGGAGGAGTTTCCTGAAAGTAAACCGAGTGAGCTTGAGATCCAGTACAAGTTAGAACAATTAAAGATGGAAGCTCCGGAAAGGCAGAGACAGTTTCAGGCTGGAGAGGCAGAAAAGCAGAAAGAAAATTCTCTTACAAAGTCTAATTAAGGGAAAGACTTAGTAAGCCTATTCTGCTTTGACAGTTGCTGAAGCAGCTTATTATTTATTTATTTATGCTGCCTCAATCATTGCCACTGGGCTATAAATGTGCAGGAGCTGTGTGTGGTTCAGTGCTTTGCTCAAGAACACAGACGCTGCCTCGGCTGAGGCTGAAACTCATGACTTTCAGATCGCGAGTTCAACACCTTAACCACATGGCCACGCACCACACATTCTGACTCAGTGAAACAGGCTGTGCTCAAAGCTTTCGAGTTGGTCCCAGAAGCAGACCGGCAAAAGTTTAGAAATTTGAAGAAATCTGTGAACCAGACATGTGGAATTTGCCTATGAGAAAATTGTGTGCATTGACCGCTGGTGCACATCTGAACATGTAAATGATTATTTTAACAGCTTGTAAGAGTTGGTTTTAATTGAAGAGTTCAGAAGGCGCGTCCCTGATGGCATAAAGATGTATTTAGATGGAAATGATGCTGCCACTATGCAGGAATCTGCTGGATTAGCAGACCAGTTTGCTTTAACTCATAAAGTTATGTTTACCCTGACTAAGAGTTTCCAAAAGGCTCTTGTCAAGTTGTGGGTAAACCTACTGAGCTCACCCCAGTGGCCTATACCTGTATTCGGTTAACCATTTTCCAAAGTTGTAGTGGATTGTGTTGGCCCATTGCCAAAGACTAAAGCTGACCATCAGTATCTGCTAACTATTATGAGTACCTCATCCAGATTCCCAGAGGCAATACCTCTCAGAAATATTAAAGCGAAGGCTCTTAACAAGATTTTCAGTTTATTTGGTTTGCCTAAAGAAATCCAGTCTGATCAAGGATGTAATTTTACATCTGGATTATTCCAGCAGGTAGTTTCTGAACTGGGAGCAGAACAAATTGCATCATCTGCGTACCGTACAGAATCAAAAGGGGCTTTAGATAGATTTCATTCTACCCTCAAAACAATGATTAAGACATATTGTGTTGAAAATGGAAAAGACTGCGATGAAGGAATACATTTGCTTTTGTCCACAGAAAGAGAGTCAGTACAGGAATCACCGGGCTTTACTCCATTTGAACTTGTATTTGATCGCAGAGGGACCTTTGACCTTGTTAAAAGGAACGGTGGATTGATGTTAACTCGATAGACTATGTTTTGAAGTTCAAAAATAAACTACAACAAGCCTGTAGTCTAGCGAGCCAAAACTTAAAGATATCTCAAAACAAAATGAAGTGTTGGTTTGATAACAGGACTCCCGAAAGAAAATACCAGGTGGGAGATAAGGTGCTTGCCTTATATTGACGAATCCACTTCAGGTGAAATTCAATACACCGTATGAAATAGTCTCCCAAATTAATGATGTGAATTATGTTATTAAAACACCCAACTGACTTGAACTAACACAGGTGGTACACATAAATATGATAAAGCCTTTTCTGACAAGCAGGCACCATCTGTGGGTGTTGTTATCAAAACAAATGAAACTGGCAACCCTGACAATGAAACACTTGACTCGTCTGAGACTTTTCAGAAGCCAAACATGGTCCCAGTTAGGCTAATGAATTCGGTTGTTCCAGAAAACATTGCTAACAAGTTGTCTCATCTGCAGCCAAAGCAACAACAACAGCTGAAGGAATTAATTCTGAAGTTTAAAGATTCATTTCCCGATGTTCCCAAGCAAACAACGGTCGCAGTACATGATGTAGATGTTGGTCAAGCCAAACTGATTAAACAACACCCACTTCACATGAACATGGAAAGGTGTAAATTGGCTGACCAGGGAATTGAGTATATGCTGGAGAATGGTATTATTACGCCTTCAAAATGAGATTGGAGTCACCCTGCGTTATTGTGCCCAAACCTGATGGTAGTGTTAGATTTTGCACTGATTATGGAAAGGTAAATGCAGTAGCAAAAACAGATGCTTAACCTATCTCTAGAGTGGATGATTGCACCGATAAGGCTGGAAAGGCTAATTTCTTACAAAGATTGATCTGTTGAAAGGGTATTGGTGTGTTCCATTGACGGATAGAGGTAGAGAAATCTCTGCGTTTGCGACACCATCTGGGTTGTATGAATACAATGTTTTGCCTTGTGGAAGGAAAAATACTCCATGAACATCCCAGAGAATGATTTATTTTGTAATTCGAGGGTTAGAACACTCAGATACCTATATTGATGACTTTAGTTACAGGGAGTGGCACTTGGGAAGAGCATATCTCTGCAGTAGAAAAGCTATTTGACAGGCTTTCCTAGGACAACCTTACAGTGAATTTGGCCATGCCAGTGTGACCTGTCTTGGCTATGTTGTCGGTCAAAGCAAGTTGGCTCCTGTTCGGGCAAAGGTCCAGGCAATTTCTCAAGCTCCTATTCTGACTACTAAGAAGGCTCTTAGAAGGTTTCTGGGAATGGATGGATGTTATCGTAAGTTCTGTAAGAACTTTGCTGCTATCGCTCTTCCTCTGACCAATCTCCTGAAGAAGTGTGAAAAGTTTGTTTGGACCGAGACTTGTCAGAAGGCATTTGATTGATTGTTATCAGTATTTGAGAGTAGGCCAATCAATGTAGTGCTGTCAGCAAATTTACTTAGCAGATTGGAGCTGTGGGTGTCAACACAAGTCATGGGTGCACAGAAAGTAAAGGAGGGGGCCAAAGAGACAACCCTGTGGGTTATGTGTGCTGAGGGTCAGAGAAACAGAGGAGATGGAGCCCACTCTTACAACATGCTGGCGATTTGACAGGAAGTCCAGGGTCCAGCGACACAAGGCAGGGTGAAGGCCGAGGTCTCTGAGCTCCATGTCGATACATCACGACTTACATGTGGCTACTTCTCTGCCCATGACTGCAAGGAACTGCAGAGAACTTTGGAGAGCAATCAGAGAAACAAGCCTCCACTCCATGGACTCTTCCCACACTTGCCCTCCCTCGGAAAAGCAGGCCATGTACTCAAATAACCTCATAACCTGGACAGCCTTGCTGCAAGCCCGCTCCCCCATCGGGGAAGAGATACAAAAGCCATAAAGTGCGTAACACCAGGCTGAAGGATGGCTTCCTGTCTGCAGTTATAAGCCAAATGAATGATAAAATAGACTCGACCTCAGAATGTAACTCGACGTGACCCTGCACCATATGTCTATCTGCACTGCACTTTCTCTGCAGCCACAATGCTTTGTTACAGTGATTATTTTGTTGTACATCAGCTCAATGTTCAGTTGTAATGTATCTATCTGTGCGGATGGTACATCAGGCAAGATTCTCACTGGAGCTCAGTACATGATGATAATAAATTAATTCCCCATTTTAATTGAGTGGAAATATTAGACAGACTGAGCTTCTGCTCTGGAACCGCAGAAGGAAACTGAACTGTTATCAGGTGACCGGTGGTGGGTCTCCCATATCAATATCTGAATCAGGTATAATAGCACCGGCATATGACATGAAATCCGTTGTACCTGTAATAAACTATTTTAATTGCGTAAATGCAATAAACTTTTAATTGTGTGGAACTATTTGACTGATTGGGTTGTTGCTTTGGAAATTCTGAAGTGAAGCTGAACTAAACTTTAAACATTTATAAGAAACTCAGAGAAATGGAAAAGGCTAAACTCTCACATAAACGGGTCAGACACCCAGAAACATCGGCTGCAATTCCGCACCTCAAAACAGTGAATAAAACATGTAGAGGCTATTGCAAAGAGAAAAAAAACATTGTCCACCCACAACGAGAGGACGTGACAGATCCGGATCTCACTGCCTTGTCTGAACGGGTGAAAGGTGAAGCTACACGTACACTTAGAGCAGTGAGCCGCAGATGCTGCAGATCTGCAGAAAATCATGAACGGGAAACGGGATCAGGTGATGGGTGGAGGGTCTCCCTCCTGAACCGGTGACTCTGCTCCTCGTCCCTCACACGCTGCCCGACCCATCCACCACATTCCCCACGTTATTCCATATTTACCCCAGATACATGTTTATTTTTCCACACCATATCTTTAAATACATGGATGGAAATTACAATGGACAATATAAGCTTCTGATAATCATAATCTGCAACAATTAGATTCATACTGGGAAAAAATGGTTTAACTACATCATGTCTCATAGGCCTGATTTGATTCTTACAAATTGATGAATATGTTCTAAAAAAACAAATTCACTCCCGACTTTTACATACTTCTTTCATTTTGCTTGCTTTTTCTTTCCACTTTTTCTATGTGTATACCTCAGATAAATACTTTGTGGAGATTGGTGATATATATGATTATATGATATATATGTACAATGTCTGAAATACATCTAACGGAAATGTTTGTTTGATGAACTTCATTAAAAAATAAATCACAAAAAAATCAAGGTGTCCGTTGGAATACGGGAAAAAGGAAATTAACTGAAATGAGGAGTCAACGGACCGCACCGTGACACGAATAGCATGCAGAATGATGTCGGGCCGAATGCATTTGTTTCCAATTAACTTAGTGTCGTTGAAGGTGCTGCTCCATACAAATGTCATCATTCATAGCTCACGATGTATGTCACAATTTTAACATAAACCAACTCCAGACTCCAGACTCTTGTTCTAAAATTAGCTTAGGGAATGCAGAATCTACTTTAAGACTATTTACCAGATCAGAGGAACAGCGGATAAGAATGAGAAAAAAAATACACCCGCGCACATTGAATCAGAGACTCACAAGACCATGATAACACTTTTTCACACTGTAGCAAAGACTGACAGGTACAGTATGAAACCCACACTCTCACGCTGTTGCAGAGACCAGCATGTACATAAAGAAATGCATACACTCACACCGAACCTGAGCGTGACACCTTCAGAACCTCACACTCTCAGTCTGTACCACTGATTTGCACAAAATGAACCCCACACTCTCACAGTGCACTGAGGCCACTGATTACAAAATGAACCACTTCTCTTCACACTATTCCCGCGGCAAGACGGTAGAAACTGATCAACACACTCGATTGAATGTCTCCAGTTTGTTGATTGCCTTTGTCTTGCGGTCGTTCTCTATCACTAACCCGCAATTTATGTGAATTTCATATCAATCGTCTTCTCAATTTCAGCTCGAAACCTACTGCATCCTGAATCCTTTTCTGTCCAGCACACTGAACTATTATTCTCTGTTCTTCCAACTCACTGTGTTATTCCTCTCGTTCCGCTATGAATGACTCTTGTTTCTGCAACCTGGTCCTGCGATAGTTTCAATGAAACTCCAGCCTAATCAGTAAGCAGACTCTGTTCAATCATGGCCAGTCATGGAAGAGAAAGACATAAACAGGGCCGTCGGCAAATAACGTAATATAGTTACCGGAGAGAGGTTGAGAGATGCTTACACACACACACACACACACACACACACACACACACACACACACACACACGCACGCACGCAAGCACGCACGCACACATGCACAGACACACACACACACGCAGGCACACCTCTCTCTCTCTCTCTCTCTCTCACACACACACACACACACACACACACGCACACATACGCACACACACACACACACACACACACACACTTCAACACGCTCACGGATACACATACAGATACGAAAGATGTGGGGTAGATAGATTAAGTGATGGAGGGAACCGTCACAACTCTGGACTTCGACGTATCAAAATTCAATATCATACTGGAGTAGGTGATCTAAATGAAGCAAGCATTAATGTCGTCTAGACCCTAATGTCGTCTAGGGTGAACTGGACAGAGAGTTTGTGTACACAGCGGGTATGTTTTATCTCTGGTGGCACATTGTTCGACGGGGTGGGGTGGGTTTGTTGCCGGAACTATGACGCCAGATTCTCAGTAGTTAATCAATCAAATGTGAAACGAGACTTCACTCACACTCCTGCTCACAAACTCTCTCAGAACCACACGGAACAAGACTGTTACTATTTTATCAGTGAACATGGATGTCGCGATACAGGCCAGACCGATACTGTCATCAGAAAATCGAAATGATCATTATATTACTTATCAGTGGAAATCACTCGAATAAACTCACTCTCTGGTTCACAAACAAAAGAGAGCAGAGATACACGGTGAAGGTAGCAATTTCGAATTGTTGAGAGAAAAGTATTCGTATAAATGCTGCTCGAACACGGAATGTGCTGCCTATGTGAGTTTTATTTCAATCAGATGCAGAATGAAACCCATACTCTCAAAAAGTAACAGAAAATGACAGATACAGAGTGAAACCCACACTCTCACACCGTAGCGGAAACTAACAGATACAGAATGAAACTCATATTCTCACACTGTAGCAGAGACTGGCAGATACAGAATGAAACCCACACTCTCACACTGTAGCAGAATCTAACAGATACAGAATGAAACTCATATTCTCACACTGTAGCAGAGACTGACAGATACAGAATGAAACTCACACTCTCACTCTGTAGCAGAGACTGACAGATCCAGAATGAACTCCACACTCTCACAGTGTAACAGAAACAGGATATATTTGCAGATAAAACCGCAGATGTGACAATGAAAATTGCCAAATATGCAGGAAAAATCGATTCCGGATTGTTTATGGCAAGAGAACCACAGTGAAAGTTTCTGGTTGGAAAATGGGAACAGTCGTGACCGCTGCCAATACAACTGTGGAACGTTGTAAATGAAGCCCGCTCATTACTCATTTAATGGTTTCATTACACATTTTGATCCAATTACACAGAGGGATCAGACTGAGGTAAAGCCAATTGATAGTGACGTGTTCCTGTTACATTTCCACATTATTTGCCCCTGAGACACTGCCGATGATGCAATTTGTTTGTTCAGTAACAGTGGTCCAATGTGGGACTTGTCACTGGAGATCGATCCCCTGTATAAATCAGAGCCTGTTTCAGTACGTCAGTCCAGAGTGTCTTGCCGAGCTTTGGAATTCAGAGCAATAGCGTTCGCTGCGTCACTCAGGTGGGATATCCAGTAATCTGGCGGATAGAAGACATTTACTACCCTGTTATTTCAGCCGCTGGAATTCCCGGTATGCCGCTGTCACACCTGCAAACGGCAGAAACTGAGAGTTAATACGAATATTCTTATTCTGAAGTGTTTTTCTCGCTACTTGTTTCCATAGTCGCCAGTCAAGTCCCCGCATTTCAGTCGGGCAGAAGGCTCTGGCAATATTAATCCCTTTGCTTTCGTAGCAGGCATCGTTCCATATTGGAGCCGAGATGCTATCTGATTGAAATCCTCTCCGCTGTCCCGATACATAGAATAACGGTGAATTGAAATGTCTGCACAGGAGGGTACCGGGTTATACCGCATCTGTGAGAACCAGTCGTCCTTCTGTGGGTCTGTCCGTAGGAATTGCGTGTGAATTGTGTGACTGGATAATGGGACAACGTTAAGGGCTAATTTATTTTAGAAATGTGATCAGAGGGAACTGCAGATGCGGATTTAATTTTGTTCCTGTGATGCGGTTGTTTCATGTCCATCCTTCACTGTTTTTGCCCCCTAACTCTCAACTCTCAACTGCGGCCGAGAAAGCCTTTAAGCAGCTCCGCTCTCGTTGGTTTTGATAATTTCCCCCAGATTTAACACATTTACAAAACTCGTGGCAAGTTCTCTGTCACGCCAATAATGCACAGTCAGCGGGTTCATATGTTCTGCGTCCGGTTTTGAGACAGAAACAAATCACAAGATCTAATCTAAGTCTATCACACTGCTGCTCAATTTCCTGAACTCGTCAGTAATTTCACTGCTTCCTTCCCTCTCTCTTGCAGTTAACCTGGTGGCGATTGTTATCCTGTTCCGTGGAAAGTGCGGTCTCTCCAAATGTATCACTCGCTACCTACTGGGAATGGCAGTGGCTGATCTCATGGTCGCTCTCTCTGAACCTTTACTGAAGTGGACTGTTATGATATACTTCAGATTTTCTGTCTTCCGTTTGCAGGGTCGTTTATTGCCTGCTTTTAGCCAGCACCGGGATCTCTGTCTGGCTGACAGTCGCGTTCACCTGTGACAGATTTGTGGCCATTTGTTGTGCAAAGCTGAAAATAAAATATTGCACGGAAAGAACAGCGGCTGTGGTTATCGGAACAGTGAGTGTCCTGGGTTGTTTAGAAAGTATCCCTTTCTACTTCACATTGCAACCTACGAAGATAATTAATGGAGTTTTCCATGGTTGCGTGATCAAAGCGAGCTTCTCTACGTCCCCCTCGTGGGCCGCATTTGAGATGATTCATCGCATTTTCATGCCTTGTCTCCCGTTGTTTCCGCATTTGAGATGATTCATCGCATTTTCATGCCTTGTCTCCCGTTGTTTCTGATTTTATTGTTCAATGTTCTGACCGTTAGATGGATGTTTTTCGCCAATCAAGTCCGAATGGGGCTTCGGGGCCGGAACAACGGAAAGAATGACAAGGATCCAGAGACGGAGAACCGAAGGAAATCGGTCGTTTTACTGTTGAGTATAACCGGGAGTTTTATATTTCTGTGGTTAACACGGGTGGTAATTGATATCTACCAGTGGATTACAAAAATCACTCGCTACTCGGCCGTGGGTCCTGTTTATATCGCAGACTCCACGGCGGCGATGCTGCAGATCCTCAGCTCCTGCACCAACACATGTACTTACGCCGTGACTCAGAGCAAGTTCAGAGAGGAGCTGAAGAACGCGGTGAAATTCCTGCTGAAACTGATAACTAAATATGTTAAATCATAGAGCGACAGTTTCGTTCTGCAGTAGACAGGACTTAAACACCACCTTCCCTCTATATCTGACTGCCGATATGTAGAACAACCGCGAACAGCTGAGCTCTCTAAAATACGCATATGTTTCTTTTTCAACTCCGGCTCCATCTCCGGACGGCTCTCTCTTTGTCCCAGCATATTCCCGTCTTTACCTCCGTTCACGTCCCAAGGCC
>NW_026780944.1:0-20379 GCF_030144855.1 Hypanus sabinus
TAAGGACAATCTAACTCATCCCTACTACATAACCCTCCATTTTTATTTCATCCATGCCCCATGTATTCCTTTGCTTGCAGGAGAGGGTGGGTTGTGATGTCATTTCTTTCAGCGACTCTTTTTTTTGTATTTCATGGCTATCTGGAAAAGACAAATATCAGAATTGTATTGTACATGCATACTTTGACAATAAAACGAGCCTTTGATCTTTAAAAGTCTCTTAAATGTCCCTAATGTATCTGTCTCTATCACCACCCCACCATTTCCTGTCTCGCTGAAAATTCCTCAAGCATTTCAGAAGAATGGCTGAGCAATGCCAAATTGATGCAAGGGGATGCTTTATCATCTGTTTTCAACATCTTTTGTTGACAAACTATCCACTTTGCTCCTCTTGCCTCCATAGACTCTTTGATGGAGAAGGTCATGGTACCCAGAGCCATACATGATGGCAGAGTTTGGGTCAATGGAAGCAATCATATAGCACATTGACAGGTCTATTAGCCCAACAAGTTTGCAGTTTGACATAATCCTACATCAATCCCTGTTTTTATTGTTTTGTCTCCCCTTAAATTCCACTGCTACTTGTTGACTATTTAATCTACTAACCCTCGTCCCTTCGGGATGTAGGAGGAAACTGGAGCACCCAGAGGAAGTCCACCCAGGAAGAAAATGCAAACTCCACACATACAGCACCCGAGGCCAGGACTGAACACATAACCAAGAGAAAATCTGCAGATGCTAGAAATCCAAAGCAACGCAGCAGCAAGTCAGCAGGTCAGGCAGCATCTATGGAAATGAATAAACGGTTGATGTTTCAGGCCTCAACCTTTCTTCAGAAGGAAGGAGGATGATGCCAGAATAAAATACTGGGAGGGGGGAAAAGAGGCTAGCTGGTCACCCGGGGTTCTTCCTCCTTCCTTTTCTCCTACAGTACACTCTCCTCTCCTACCAGATTCCTTCTTCTCCAGTCCTTGACCTTTTACATGTCATCTTCCAGCTAACCTCCTTCCCCACCCCTTCAGCTTTTTAAGTTTAATTTTTTAACTTTCAATTCCTGGGTGGCACAATCTCAGAGGTCCTGTTCTAGACCCATCATATAAATATTTTTGCGAAGAAAGCACTCAGCGCCTCTACATCCTCAGGAGTCTGTGGAGATTAGGCTTGTCATCGCAAACCTTGGCACACTTCTATAGATATGTTGTGGAAAGTGTGCTGACTGGTTGCATTACGCCCTGGTATGGGAACACCAATACCTTTGAGTGGAAATTCCTACCAAAGGTAGTGGATTTGGTTCAGTGAATGAGCCCTCCCAACCACTGAGCACATCTGCATGAAACATTGCCATAGAAAATCAAAGGTCCAAACCCCACAGCCCATGCTCTTTTCTCGCTGCTGCCATCAGGTAGAAGGTAGAGGTACCACCAGGTTCAAGAGCAGTTTCTGCCTCTCAATCTGCCCCTCTTGAACTAAAGGGGATAACCACACTCATTTAAGGGCTCTTTTGTTATTTCATGCTCGTTATGTATTACTATTTACTTAAATCTGCATGTGCACAGTTCACTTGCAGTTTATAGTTCCTTATTATTTACAGTTACTACCTTACAGATTTGCTAAGTATGCCTGCAGAAAAAGAATCTCAGGGTTGTATGTGATGACATGTACGTACTCGGAAAATAAATTTTACTTTATTCTGGCGTCTTCCGCCTTCCTTCACAGTCCAGAAGAAGGGACTTGGCCCGAAACACCAACTGTTTATTCATTTCTATAGATGCTGCCTGACCTCCTAAGTTGCTTCAGAATTTTGTGTGAGGATTGAACACATCTCTGGTGCAGAGACGCAGCAGGTCTACGGTCTGTGCCATCAGGGCTGCTCAAAGGTTCAAAGAGATTGTCTGCACCCCCTTAAGTGCCTCAAAGCCATGATTAAATCATTCGGGTTTTCACAGACACTTTGACCAATATTTATTTCCATACCTTGGCAGTCTTTAGACATGTTCTAATGAGGATGAACAGTGCAATTCACAAGACACAGTCATGAATGATATCTGAAGAATAGATTATTTACTATGTTTACAGACTGTAGCCCTGGGAGATCTAATTTGTTTGCACACATTGTCCAAAAAAGCCCCACGTTCTTTCTCAGATTGGGCTGAAAAAAAAATTGAAGGTTTTGATAGAGCTATACTCCTAATCTAATGATAAATCAGCACCAGCACATGTTGGTATCTAGTGCACACAGGCCTCTGATTGGAATCAACAGCACAAGTCTGTGTAATCGGGAACAGAGCTGTTGTATTTTAAAAGACTGAAAGCATAGAAGACCTCAGCTGAAGGAAAGGATGGCCAGTTTAGGATAAGCTTGTCTATTTGGCTTCAGTTCTTCTTTGTACTGTTTGTTTTTATACTAAATGGCTGCCTGTTCATGTTGTAGTATACTGACATGCAATATCATTCAAAGCATGTCGGCTACACCACCTGGTTTAGATCCTGTACACAAATGATGACAGGATTTGCAAAATAACGTTATCAGCTTTCAGAATGCAGCCTCCTCTGGGAGGTTACAGTTAGGAAACTACCACGTCCCTCCCGCAGATATTAGTGACCTCACCTAAACCATGTGCTTTTGAGTGATCACAGATTTTAACTTTTTATATTCCAGCACCCGTGGCAGGCTGTATTACTCACAGGCAGTTAGTCACCTCCTATTAGGAAAGAATGTCGTGGTCATGAAGAAGGTGTGTTTTGTCTTCAGTCAGATATCTTACTTCCATTTTCAGTAATACATCGATACAAACAATTTCTGAATATTACAAAGTTAGTCAATTAATTACTAGTGTTTTGTAAACTGTGCCAAGTTAAACAATTTATCACACTGGGACAATCAGCTGGTGATGAATTGTACATTGTCAACACTACAGCAGCCTTCTGCCTAGGTTAATTTGTCCGTGATTTATCCAATTTTACACTAATTTCAAGGGAGCACAGGAAGTGGAGCTCCAGTGAGCTCAATAGAGCAAAGGACATAGGGATCTAGTGAGTTCTGAGGGATCACAGGGACAGTCAGTGAGTTCTGAGGGATCACAGGGACAGTCAGAGAGTTCTGAGGGATCACAGGGACAGTCAGAGAGTTCTGAGAGATCACAGGGACAGTCAGTGAGTTCTGAGGGATCACAGGGACAGTCTCAGTGAGTTCTGAGGGATCACAGGGACAGTCTCAGTGAGTTCTGAGGGATCACAGGGACAGTCTCAGTGAGTTCTGAGGGATCACAGGGACAGTCTCAGTGAGTTCTGAGGGATCACAGGGACAGTCTCAGTGAGTTCTGAGGGATCACAGGGACAGTCTCAGTGAGTTCTGAGGGATCACAGGGACAGTCTCAGTGAGTTCTGAGGGATCACAGGGACTGTCAGTGAGTTCTGAGGGATCACAGGGAAAGTCAGTGAGTTCTGAGAGATCACAGGGACAGTCTCAGTGAGTTCTGAGGGATCACAGGGACAGTCAGTGAGTTCTGAGGGATCACAGGGACTGTCTCAGTGAGTTCTGAGGGATCACAGGGACAGTCAGTGAGTTCTGAGGGATCACAGGGACAGTCAGTGAGTTCTGAGGGATCACAGGGACAGTCTCAGTGAGTTCTGAGGGATCACAGGGACAGTCAGTGAGTTCTGAGGGATCACAGGGACAGTCAGTGAGTTCTGAGGGATCACAGGGACAGTCAGTGAGTTCTGAGGGATCACAGGGACAGTCAGTGAGTTCTGAGGGATCACAGGGACAGTCAGTGAGTTCTGAGGGATCACTGGGACAGTCTCAGTGAGTTCTGAGGGATCGCAGGGACAGTCTCAGTGAGTTCTGAGGGATCACAGGGACAGTCAGTGAGTTCTGAGGGATCACAGGGACAGTCAGTGAGTTCTGAGGGATCACAGGGACAGTCTCAGTGAGTTCTGAGGGATCACAGGGACAGTCTCAGTGAGTTCTGAGGGATCACAGGGACAGTCAGTGAGTTCTGAGGGATCACAGGGACAGTCAGTGAGTTCTGAGGGATCACAGGGACAGTCAGTGAGTTCTGAGGGATCGCAGGGACAGTCTCAGTGAGTTCTGAGGGATCACTGGGACAGTCAGTGAGTTCTGAGGGATCACAGGGACAGTCAGTGAGTTCTGAGGGATCACAGGGACAGTCAGTGAGTTCTGAGGGATCACAGGGACAGTCAGTGAGTTCTGAGGGATCACAGGGACAGTCAGTGAGTTCTGAGGGATCACTGGGACAGTCAGTGAGTTCTGAGGGATCACAGGGACAGTCAGTGAGTTCTGAGGGATCACAGGGACAGTCAGTGAGTTCTGAGGGATCACAGGGACTGTCAGTGAGTTCTGAGGGATCACAGGGACAGTCAGTGAGTTCTGAGGGATCACAGGGACAGTCAGTGAGTTCTGAGGGATCACAGGGACAGTCTCAGTGAGTTCTGAGGGATCACAGGGACAGTCAGTGAGTTCTGAGGGATCACAGGGAAAGTCAGTGAGTTCTGAGAGATCACAGGGACAGTCAGTGAGTTCTGAGGGATCACAGGGACAGTCAGTGAGTTCTGAGGGATCACTGGGACAGTCTCAGTGAGTTCTGAGGGATCGCAGGGACAGTCTCAGTGAGTTCTGAGGGATCACAGGGACAGTCTCAGTGAGTTCTGAGGGATCACTGGGACAGTCAGTGAGTTCTGAGGGATCACAGGGACAGTGAGTTCTGAGGGATCACAGGGACAGTCAGTGTTCTGAGGGATCACAGGGACAGTCAGTGAGTTCTGAGGGATCACAGGGACAGTCAGTGAGTTCTGAGGGATCACAAGAACAGTCAGTGAGTTCTGAGGGATCACAGGGACAGTCTCAGTGAGTTCTGAGGGATCACAGGGACAGTCAGTGAGTTCTGAGGGATCACAGGGACAGTCTCAGTGAGTTCTGAGGGATCACAGGGACAGTCAGTGAGTTCTGAGGGATCACAGGGACAGTCAGTGAGTTCTGAGGGATCACTGGGACAGTCTCAGTGAGTTCTGAGGGATCACAGGGACAGTCAGTGAGTTCTGAGGGATCACTGGGACAGTCTCAGTGAGTTCTGAGGGATCACAGGGACAGTCAGTGAGTTCTGAGGGATCACAGGGACAGTCAGTGAGTTCTGAGGGATCACAGGGACAGTCAGTGAGTTCTGAGGGATCACAGGGACAGTCAGTGAGTTCTGAGGGATCACAGGGACAGTCAGTGAGTTCTGAGGGATCACAGGGACAGTCTCAGTGAGTTCTGAGGGATCACAGGGACAGTCAGTGAGTTCTGAGGGATCACAGGGACAGTCTCAGTGAGTTCTGAGGGATCACAGGGACAGTCAGTGAGTTCTGAGGGATCACAGGGACAGTCTCAGTGAGTTCTGAGGGATCACAGGGACAGTCAGTGAGTTCTGAGGGATCACAGGGACAGTCAGTGAGTTCTGAGGGATCACAGGGACAGTCAGTGAGTTCTGAGGGATCACAGGGACAGTCAGTGAGTTCTGAGGGATCACAGGGACAGTCAGTGAGTTCTGAGTGATCACAGGGACAGTCAGTGAGTTCTGAGTGATCACAGGGACAGTCTCAGTGAGTTCTGAGGGATCACAGGGACAGTCAGTGAGTTCTGAGGGATCACAGGGACAGTCTCAGTGAGTTCTGAGGATCACAGGGACAGTCTCAGTGAGTTCTGAGGGATCACAGGGACAGTCAGTGAGTTCTGAGGGATCACAGGGACAGTCTCAGTGAGTTCTGAGGGATCACAGGGACAGTCAGTGAGTTCTGAGGGATCACAGTGACAGTCTCAGTGAGTTCTGAGGGATCACAGGGACAGTCTCAGTGAGTTCTGAGGGATCACAGGGACAGTACAGTGAGTTCTGAGGGATCACAGGGACAGTCAGTGAGTTCTGAGGGATCACAGGGACAGTCTCAGTGAGTTCTGAGGATCACAGGGACAGTCTCAGTGAGTTCTGAGGGATCACAGGGACAGTCTCAGTGAGTTCTGAGGGATCACAGGGACAGTCTCAGTGAGTTCTGAGGGATCACAGGGACAGTCAGTGAGTTCTGAGGGATCACAGGGACAGTCAGTGAGTTCTGAGGGATCACAGGGACAGTCAGTGAGTTCTGAGGGATCACAGGGACAGTCAGTGAGTTCTGAGGGATCACAGGGACAGTCTCAGTGAGTTCTGAGGGATCACAGGGACAGTCAGTGAGTTCTGAGGGATCACAGGGACAGTCTCAGTGAGTTCTGAGGGATCACAGGGACAGTCAGTGAGTTCTGAGGGATCACAGGGACAGTCAGTGAGTTCTGAGGGATCACAGGGACAGTCAGTGAGTTCTGAGGGATCACAGGGACAGTCTCAGTGAGTTCTGAGGGATCACAGGGACAGTCTCAGTGAGTTCTGAGGGATCACAGGGACAGTCAGTGAGTTCTGAGGGATCACAGGGACAGTCTCAGTGAGTTCTGAGGGATCACAGGGACAGTCAGTGAGTTCTGAGGGATCACAGGGACAGTCAGTGAGTTCTGAGGGATCACAGGGACAGTCAGGTGAGTTCTGAGGGATCACAGGGACAGTCTCAGTGAGTTCTGAGGGATCACAGGGACAGTCAGTGAGTTCTGAGGGATCACAGGGACAGTCTCAGTGAGTTCTGAGGGATCACAGGGACAGTCTCAGTGAGTTCTGAGGGATCACAGGGACAGTCAGTGAGTTCTGAGGGATCACAGGGACAGTCAGTGAGTTCTGAGGGATCACTGGGACAGTCTCAGTGAGTTCTGAGGGATCACTGGGACAGTCTCAGTGAGTTCTGAGGGATCACAGGGACAGTCAGTGAGTTCTGAGGGATCACAGGGACAGTCAGTGAGTTCTGAGGGATCACAGGGACAGTCAGTGAGTTCTGAGGGATCACAGGGACAGTCTCAGTGAGTTCTGAGGGATCGCAGGGACAGTCAGTGAGTTCTGAGGGATCACTGGGACAGTCTCAGTGAGTTGTGAGGGATCACAGGGACATTGAGTTGTGAGGGATCACAGGGACAGTCTCAGTGAGGTCTGAGGGATCACAGGGACAGTCTCAGTGAGTTCTGAGGGATCACAGGGACAGTCAGTGAGTTCTGAGGGATCACAGGGACAGTCTCAGTGAGGTCTGAGGGATCACAGGGACAGTCAGTGAGTTCTGAGGGATCACAGGGACAGTCAGTGAGTTCTGAGGGATCACAGGGACAGTCAGTGAGTTCTGAGGGATCACAGGGACAGTCTCAGTGAGTTCTGAGGGATCACTGGGACAGTCAGTGAGTTCTGAGGGATCACAGGGACAGTCAGTGAGTTCTGAGGGATCACAGGGACAGTCAGTGAGTTCTGAGGGATCACAGGGACAGTCTCAGTGAGTTCTGAGGGATCACAGGGACAGTCTCAGTGAGTTCTGAGGGATCACAGGGACAGTCTCAGTGAGTTCTGAGGGATCACTGGGACAGTCTCAGTGAGTTCTGAGGGATCACAGGGACAGTCAGTGAGTTCTGAGGGATCACAGGGACAGTCTCAGTGAGTTCTGAGGGATCACAGGGACAGTCAGTGAGTTCTGAGGGATCACAGGGACAGTCAGTGAGTTCTGAGGGATCACAGGGACAGTCTCAGTGAGTTCTGAGGGATCACAGGGACAGTCTCAGTGAGTTCTGAGGGATCACAGGGACAGTCAGTGAGTTCTGAGGGATCACAGGGACAGTCAGTGAGTTCTGAGGGATCACAGGGACAGACAGTGAGTTCTGAGGGATCACAGGGACAGTCAGTGAGTTCTGAGGGATCACAGGGACAGTCAGTGAGTTCTGAGGGATCGCAGGGACAGTCAGTGAGTTCTGAGGGATCACTGGGACAGTCTCAGTGAGTTCTGAGGGATCACAGGGACAGTGAGTTCTGAGGGATCACTGGGACAGTCTCAGTGAGTTCTGTGGGATCACAGGGACAGTCAGTGAGTTCTGAGGGATCACAGGGACAGTCTCAGTGAGTTCTGAGGGATCACAGGGACAGTCAGTGAGTTCTGAGGGATCACAGGGACAGTCAGTGAGTTCTGAGGGATCACAGGGACAGTCAGTGAGTTCTGAGGGATCACTGGGACAGTCTCAGTGAGTTCTGAGGGATCACAGGGACAGTGAGTTCTGAGGGATCACAGGGACAGTCAGTGAGTTCTGAGGGATCACAGGGACTGTCTCAGTGAGTTCTGAGGGATCACAGGGACAGTCAGTGAGTTCTGAGGGATCACAGGGACAGTCAGTGAGTTCTGAGGGATCACAGGGACAGTGAGTTCTGAGGGATCACAGGGACAGTCAGTGAGTTCTGAGGGATCACAGGGACTGTCTCAGTGAGTTCTGAGGGATCACAGGGACAGTCAGTCAGTTCTGAGGGATCACAGGGACAGTCTCAGTGAGTTCTGAGGGATCACAGGGACAGTCAGTGAGTTCTGAGGGATCACAGGGACAGTCAGTCAGTTCTGAGGGATCACAGGGACAGTCTCAGTGAGTTCTGAGGGATCACAGGGACAGTCAGTGAGTTCTGAGGGATCACAGGGACAGTCAGTGAGTTCTGAGGGATCACTGGGACAGTCAGTGAGTTCTGAGGGATCACAGGGACAGTCAGTGAGTTCTGAGGGATCACAGGGACAGTCAGTGAGTTCTGAGGGATCACAGGGACAGTCAGTCAGTTCTGAGGGATCACAGGGACAGTCTCAGTGAGTTCTGAGGGATCACAGGGACAGTCAGTGAGTTCTGAGGGATCACTGGGACAGTCTCAGTGAGTTCTGAGGGATCACTGGGACAGTCAGTCAGTTCTGAGGGATCACAGGGACAGTCTCAGTCAGTTCTGAGGGATCACAGGGACAGTCAGTGAGTTCTGAGGGATCACAGGGACAGTCAGTGAGTTCTGAGGGATCACAGGGACAGTCTCAGTGAGTTCTGAGGGATCACAGGGACAGTCAGTGAGTTCTGAGGGATCACTGGGACAGTCTCAGTGAGTTCTGAGGGATCACAGGGACAGTCTCAGTGAGTTCTGAGGGATCACAGGGACAGTCAGTGAGTTCTGAGGGATCACAGGGACAGTCAGTGAGTTCTGAGGGATCACAGGGACAGTCAGTGAGTTCTGAGGGATCACTGGGACAGTCTCAGTGAGTTCTGAGGGATCACAGGGACAGTCAGTGAGTTCTGAGGGATCACAGGGACAGTCAGTGAGTTCTGAGGGATCACAGGGACAGTCAGTGAGTTCTGAGGGATCACTGGGACAGTCTCAGTGAGTTCTGAGGGATCACAGGGACAGTCAGTGAGTTCTGAGGGATCACTGGGACAGTCTCAGTGAGTTCTGAGGGATCACAGGGACAGTCTCAGTGAGTTCTGAGGGATCACAGGGACAGTCAGTGAGTTCTGAGGGATCACAGGGACAGTCAGTGAGTTCTGAGGGATCACAGGGACAGTCAGTGAGTTCTGAGGGATCCCAGGGACAGCCAGTGAGTTCTGAGGGATCCCAGGGACAGCCAGTGAGTTCTGAGGGATCACAGGGACAGTCTCAGTGAATTCTGAGGGATCAGGGACAGTCAGTGAGTTCTGAGGGATCACAGGGACAGTCAGTGAGTTCTGAGGGATCACAGGGACAGTCTCAGTGAGTTCTGAGGGATCACAGGGACAGTCTCAGTGAGTTCTGAGGGATCACAGGGACAGTCAGTGAGTTCTGAGGGATCACAGGGACAGTCAGTGAGTTCTGAGGGATACACAGGGACAGTCAGTGAGTTCTGAGGGATCACAGGGACAGTCTCAGTGAGTTCTGAGGGATCACAGGGACAGTCTCAGTGAGTTCTGAGGGATCACTGGGACAGTCAGTGAGTTCTGAGGGATCACAGGGACAGTCTCAGTGAGTTCTGAGGGATCACAGGGACAGTCTCAGTGAGTTCTGAGGGATCACTGGGACAGTCAGTGAGTTCTGAGGGATCACAGGGACAGTCAGTGAGTTCTGAGGGATCACAGGGACAGTCAGTGAGTTCTGAGTGATCACAGGGACAGTCTCAGTGAGTTCTGAGGGATCACTGGGACAGTCAGTGAGTTCTGAGGGATCACAGGGACAGTCTCAG
Organism: Hypanus sabinus; assembly: GCF_030144855.1. Classification (NCBI taxonomy): domain Eukaryota; kingdom Metazoa; phylum Chordata; class Chondrichthyes; order Myliobatiformes; family Dasyatidae; genus Hypanus; species Hypanus sabinus. Next base: position 10,114 of record NW_026780944.1, read on the forward strand.
TGAGTTCTGAGGGATCACAGGGACAGTCTCAGTGAGTTCTGAGGGATCACAGGGACAGTCTCAGTGAGTTCTGAGGGATCACAGGGACAGTCTCAGTGAGTTCTGAGGGATCACAGGGACAGTCTCAGTGAGTTCTGAGGGATCACAGGGACAGTCAGTGAGTTCTGAGGGATCACAGGGACAGTCTCAGTGAGTTCTGAGGGATCACAGGGACAGTCTCAGTGAGTTCTGGGGGATCACAGGGACAGTCTCAGTGAGTTCTGAGGGATCACAGGGACAGTCTCAGTGAGTTCTGAGGGATCACAGGGACAGTCAGTCAGTTCTGAGGGATCACAGGGACAGTCAGTGAGTTCTGAGGGATCACAGGGACAGTCTCAGTGAGTTCTGAGGGATCACAGGGACAGTCAGTGAGTTCTGAGGGATCACAGGGACAGTCTCAGTGAGTTCTGAGGGATCACAGGGACAGTCTCAGTGAGTTCTGAGGGATCACAGGGACAGTCTCAGTGAGTTCTGAGGGATCACAGGGACAGTCAGTGAGTTCTGAGGGATCACAGGGACAGTCAGTGAGTTCTGAGGGATCACAGGGACTGTCAGTGAGTTCTGAGGGATCACAGGGACAGTCAGTGAGTTCTGAGGGATCACAGGGACAGTCAGTGAGTTCTGAGGGATCACAGGGACAGTCTCAGTGAGTTCTGAGGGATCACAGGGACTGTCAGTGAGTTCTGAGGGATCACAGGGACAGTCAGTGAGTTCTGAGGGATCACAGGGACAGTCTCAGTGAGTTCTGAGGGATCACAGGGACAGTCTCAGTGAGTTCTGAGGGATCACAGGGACAGTCTCAGTGAGTTCTGAGGGATCACAGGGACAGTCTCAGTGAGTTCTGAGGGATCACAGGGACAGTCAGTGAGTTCTGAGGGATCACAGGGACAGTCAGTGAGTTCTGAGGGATCACAGGGACAGTCTCAGTGAGTTCTGAGGGATCACTGGGACAGTCAGTGAGTTCTGAGGGATCACAGGGACAGTCAGTGAGTTCTGAGGGATCACAGGGACAGTCTCAGTGAGTTCTGAGGGATCACAGGGACAGTCAGTGAGTTCTGAGGGATCACAGGGACAGTCAGTGAGTTCTGAGGGATCACAGGGACAGTCAGTGAGTTCTGAGGGATCACAGGGACAGTCAGTGAGTTCTGAGTGATCACAGGGACAGTCAGTGAGTTCTGAGTGATCACAGGGACAGTCTCAGTGAGTTCTGAGGGATCACAGGGACAGTCAGTGAGTTCTGAGGGATCACAGGGACAGTCTCAGTGAGTTCTGAGGGATCACAGGGACAGTCTCAGTGAGTTCTGAGGGATCACAGGGACAGTCAGTGAGTTCTGAGGGATCACAGGGACAGTCTCAGTGAGTTCTGAGGGATCACAGGGACAGTCAGTGAGTTCTGAGGGATCACAGTGACAGTCTCAGTGAGTTCTGAGGGATCACTGGGACAGTCTCAGTGAGTTCTGAGGGATCACAGGGACAGTCTCAGTGAGTTCTGAGGGATCACAGGGACAGTCAGTGAGTTCTGAGGGATCACAGGGACAGTCAGTGAGTTCTGAGGGATCACAGGGACAGTCTCAGTGAGTTCTGAGGGATCACAGGGACAGTCTCAGTGAGTTCTGAGGGATCACAGGGACAGTCTCAGTGAGTTCTGAGGGATCACTGGGACAGTCTCAGTGAGTTCTGAGGGATCACAGGGACAGTCTCAGTGAGTTCTGAGGGATCACAGGGACAGTCTCAGTGAGTTCTGAGGGATCACAGGGACAGTCAGTGAGTTCTGAGGGATCACAGGGACAGTCAGTGAGTTCTGAGGGATCACAGGGACAGTCACTGAGTTCTGAGGGATCACAGGGACAGTCTCAGTGAGTTCTGAGGGATCACAGGGACAGTCAGTGAGTTCTGAGGGATCACAGGGACAGTCTCAGTGATTTCTGAGGGATCACAGGGACAGTCACTGAGTTCTGAGGGATCACAGGGACAGTCAGTGAGTTCTGAGGGATCACAGGGACAGTCAGTGAGTTCTGAGGGATCACAGGGACACTCAGTGAGTTCTGAGGGATCACTGGGACAGTCAGTGAGTTCTGAGGGATCACAGGGACAGTCAGTGAGTTCTGAGGGATCACTGGGACAGTCTCAGTGAGTTCTGAGGGATCACAGGGACAGTCAGTGAGTTCTGAGGGATCACAGGGACAGTCAGTGAGTTCTGAGGGATCACAGGGACAGTCTCAGTGAGTTCTGAGGGATCACAGGGACAGTCTCAGTGAGTTCTGAGGGATCACAGGGACAGTCAGTGAGTTCTGAGGGATCACAGGGACAGTCTCAGTGAGTTCTGAGGGATCACAGGGACAGTCAGTGAGTTCTGAGGGATCACAGGGACAGTCAGTGAGTTCTGAGGGATCACAGGGACAGTCTCAGTGAGGTCTGAGGGATCACAGGGACAGTCAGTGAGTTCTGAGGGATCACAGGGACAGTCAGTGAGTTCTGAGGGATCACAGGGACAGTCTCAGTGAGTTCTGAGTGATCACAGGGACAGTCAGTGAGTTCTGAGGGATCACAGGGACAGTCAGTGAGTTCTGAGGGATCACAGAGACAGTCTCAGTGAGTTCTGAGGGATCACAGGGACAGTCTCAGTGAGTTTCACTGAATTGGAACCCTATTGATTCAAGGGAGCTTGTGAAATGGCACCTTGGTGAACCAGATGATTGTATATTAGAATATCACTTTAGAAACCAGAACATGTTGGAGCTGTCAGGGGCACGGCTTGGCATTCTGACAGCCTGTGGTCAGCTACACAGAAGGGTGACAACAGCAATGCTGGGAGGTCCTGAGGAACCATATGGACAGAAACGTTTAGAGTGGCCCTTGGGGCTTACGTAGTTGCTCACTGCAATTTACAACTAGGATTAGGTCAAAATGTTAAAGGCTGCAACCAAACTTTGAAATATAGGGAAGCAGTGGGAAGGAAGGCCAGACACATTAGGTCAACGTCTGGGGAATTAGCCAGAGAAGAGAAGTGGAACATTCTTCCCTCCTCAGAATATTGTAGCTACATTGATAAGCTTAAAGTTAACCATTAATTCAGAGCTGTTGCCTCACAGTTTCCGGGATCCAGCATTGATTGTGACTATGGGTACTTCCTCTGTTCATTCTTCCTGAAACTGTGCGGGTTCCCTCTGGGTCCTCCAGTTTCCACCTACATCCCAAAGGTGTCAGGGCTGGTAAGATAAAAGGCCAAATCATCTGTATTGTGTAGGTATGTAGCAAAGTCTAAGGGAGTTGATGGGGAGAGCAGGTTAGTAAAACTAGTTGAGGAGTAGAATTGCTCAGTAAACAATAAGACTTGATAGGCCACAAGGAAATGTATGTCAAATATCCTGAGCATTTTCCTATAGTTTGCTGACAAAATTCAGTTGCCAGTCAGTAGCCCATGGGTATTAAAAAACTACACGTTTCTCTTACTCGGTCAAGGTCGAGGTCACTTACTTGGTGTGGAGAATGGCTGGACATTTCAAGCCATTTCAGTCCCCAGCTGAGGAAGATGTGCTTGAAACGCTTTCCCCCGAACCGGTAGCCGGGCTGGGTTCAAAAGATCAGGGAGCTGTACTGTGGCAGGTTTGGGATGACAGGGCAAAGAGGCAGGATTCATTGGGTCAGGGGGTAAGACTATCAGGATTTGAACTAGAGATCATCAGGCAGACTACATGCAGAGCTTAGGGTGATCATTATTGGGTAGAGTCACACTGGGAAGGTTCAGGAGAAAGTGTTGAGATTTGAACTGGATTCGTGCTGTGGTTGGACATAGTTGGGTGAGGGTGGGGTTTGGGGGGTTAGGAGCTGGTGTCAGGACTATGCGATTTATGTTACAGCTTAGAATTCAGGAGTAAAGGGAAAAAACTGAGGACGAAAGCTGTCAGACCTGATACTTTGACAGCTTCTCCTTCCACAGATGCTGCCCGTCCAGCTGAGCTTTCCCAGCGTCTTCTGTTTTTGTTTCAGATTTCTGTCATCTGCTTTTTTTTTGTTTTATTTTTGCCATGACAACTGGTGGAGGATCGCAACGGGTATATGGCGGAGTACAGGATAGGATAGGAGGTCATCAGTTTTGCAGATTGAGTTGAGGCCAGAGGCTTGAAAGGGTGAACGAAGGACCTAACTTAGTGAGGCCTAACCCAGTATCAGAGTGTGAAGACCTGAACCCCAACACTCCTGGACCACCCAGTCTCATTTCGGTTCAATGCCTATAAAAAGAGTGCAGAGTGGGAAATGGTGTCAGCCAGGGTGACTACTATGGGAACAGTGTCAGAATGCAAGGCGACTTCTGCTCAGTGTGACAGAAACATCCAGTGAGCTTAGAAGTGGCTGATCTCACATGCCAGTTTGGAGTTGAATTGATTTTGTGTTGCATGATTCTGAAGAAATTCCAGCTAATCAACTTGACAATAAAATAAGTAATAGCTATGATGCGATTACAACACCTCATTAAATTTGCATTATCCCATTGGAAATGGGTGTCTTGAAACTTCCCACCTTTATCAGTTACAATTTTAGCCACTCGCTTACGCCTGGTGAAAGGTTTACACGGAATACTTCCATTTAAAAGTGGTTGTCAAAATCTGTCAGAGAAAAAAATTGACTGGAAATTTTGTGCTAGAGCCCACATAATAACACTAAAAGAAGACTGAATATTTATTTCATTTAATCACAACTTCTGACAGATTTGGGCAAAATGAGAATTTATTCACATCTGTAAATGCCCTCAGTAAGTGCATTCTTGAACTACAGCAACCTTCTGATTAAAGTTCTCTCATACTGCTATTACAAGCTGTTCCATGATTTTGCTCAGGAACTTTCATACTCTATCCATTACGAACCAAGTGAGTGAGCTGTTGTTGGAGAGAGGGATGGATTTGGGTTGTCAGTCAGCTGGGCTTTCTCCTAGTTTGTGCTGAGTTTCCTGAATGCTGTTCGAGCTGAACTCATCCCAGCAAGTGCAAGATACTGAATTATACTCACAACATATGTCTTATGGAAAGACTTTGGGGAATTAGGTGAATAACACCCCATGAAATACCTAGCCTTTATAGAGTCATAGAAAAGTACAATGTAGAAACAGGCCCTTTGGCCCTTCTCGACTGTGCCGAATAACTTAAACTCCCTACTCCCATTGACCTGAACTGGGACCATAGCCCTCTATACACCTACCATCTGCGTATCTATCTAAACTAATCTTAGACGCTGAAATTGAGCTTGCATGCACAACTTGTGCTGGCGGCTCGTACCACACTCTCACAATCCTCTGAGAGAAGGAGTTTTCCCTAAACTTTTCACCTTTCACCCTTAACCCATGACCTCTGCTTGTAGCCCCACTCAACCTCAGTAGAAAAAGCCTGCTTGCATTTACTGCTTATACCCCTCATAACTTTGTATACCGCAGTCAAATCTCCTCTCAATCTTCCACATTCAATTGAGTAAAGTCTTAACCTATTCATTGGGTCCCACAGACCCAGCAGCTATTGTAGCCATTATTAATATAGCTGGCCCAATTTTCAGTAAGAGGTGACCCTGGGATGTTAATAGTGGGGAACTTATGATAGTAATGCTATTGAGAGGCTAGTTAGACTCTGCGACTGGGGTTGATAGAACCTTCAATCATGCTGAAGGTTCTCGTCCCAAAACGGCGACTGTACTCGTTTCTATAGATGCTGCCTGGCCTGCTGAGTTCCTCCAGCATTTTGTGTGTGTTGTTGGATAGACCTTTGACTGACTCACCTTTGCCAAGTCTAGATATTACCTGGATCTCTGCACTGGGGGAGCCTGCTTCAACATCATGAATATAGAAACTAGAAAGACCAAACGAATTGCAATAATGGTTTAGCTGTACTCTGTGTGTATATACCTCTGTGTTTACATATGTATCTATATGTATGCATTTGTATATGGATGCACCTATATATGTGCTTGTGGGGGTGAGTGTGTGTGTATGTATGGTCAACATTTTACCAACAGCTTCTTCCCCTCTGCCATCAGATTTTTGAATTGGGCATGAACCCATTAACAATACCTCGCCATTTTGCTCTCTTTTTGAACTTTATTTTCTATATATTTCTTATAATAACTTTTTACGTATTGCTCTGCACTGCTGCCACAAAACAATAAATTTCATGACATATGTTGGTGATAGTAAAACTGATTCTGATTCTGTGTTCTGTAATAGGTCAGGTGTTTGTTTTCTGTAATCTGTCACGTTGGATCTGGCTTCATGCAAAACACAAAAAACTACATAGTGTTATAAACAGGAGATCATTTGGCCCATTCTTTCTGTGCTTAAATCCAATTAATCCAGCATTTTTGCTTTTTCTCCACAATCTGTCAGATTTCCCTTTGACCAGTTTAGCCAAGTCCCTTTTTAAGGCTGACAATATACTTTAAAGGGAGAAAAAATGAACAAAGTTTTTAATCCGAGCACACCCTGATTAAGCAAATAAGCTTTCGTCAGCTTTCTTTAGTCTGGCAGAAAGCCACACCTATCTTTGGGTCTATACACTGCACCAAAAGTTTATTATCAAGTATCACTACTACTTTCTGGATTAGTCAGGTTTACTCACCATCGTCAGGGACAGTCAATCTGTGAAGTTTTTCTTTTGCTGAAGTCGACTGAGTGATTTCTTGAAACTGCCAATCGCTTAAGCTCGGTTGGTTATACAATTGTGCAATAATAGTCACAGAGTTTGTAGTCCCAATTTCCTTTTGCGTCGCACTCATCAACTTTTCAGGTAATGTCACATTTCCTTTGAATTCTCTTTAATATTCAGCATGAGTGCCCGTGAAATTCGCTCACCCATAGCAGGAACCTATCTTAGAAGATCTTGGCTAATGGACTTCTATTGGGGAAGGTGATTCATGGAATCATCCTTTTGAATCCTCGATATCTGAGTACTGTAGTTTGAATTCACTTTACTTTAATGGTGATGGTGACTTGCATTGTGAATGTTGATTTGTGAGTTAATATCCATCCAAGTTCATTTTCGTTTTATTATTATAGCTATTAATTTTTAATGCTGTCTGTCGTAGTGTGAGGTTATTATTGTTTGAGTGATGATGGGAATTTACAGTGGGGAGATGGATTGCTCAGTTGAGTGACTGGAGCAATTTTTTTGAATGTTTTCACTAGTGCTGAGAAGTGGATTAAAGATTGCAGATTAAAGTTTATTCAGAAATGAGTTGGAAGTGGGGCTGAGAGATATTAAAGCACAGTGGAAGTCACACCTGCACTGCAGTATGAAGCAGTTTTTCCTCAATTCATGAATTTAGATGAAAAATTAAATCTAAATACTCAAAATGCAGGTTATTTGTGCAGTGCAAAGTGCTGAATGTTCACAAGCTCTTCCAATGCAGTATAACCCTTTGGGAGGGCAATCTGTAAATAGCATATTGCAGTATATGCAATGCAGTGTACCTGGAGATGTTGTGTGCAGATTATGCAGTGTAAATGCAGTTAATGCAACCAGTTTCATTTCACACAGCAAAATGCAGCATAATGGTGTGCACAGTTCCGATTTGAAGCAGTGCAAGGGGCAATATGGACTGTAGAGTGCAGAATAGTGGGGTAATGCAGGGTGCATAATATAATTTATAGTGCAATATACACAGGTTAATAAGATGCATATAATTTAAAGTGTACCTACTTTATACAGGGATATTGCAGTGTGTTTTAATGCAATTTTTCAATATGAATTAGTATATTAGATTTAGTATATTATGTCATTTAGTGCAATGTATGACATTTAATGCAATGTTAAGTTTAATTTAGAACAGTACATTGTAGTCTATGTGATTCACTGAGAGGCATGTGGTTGGATACAGTGCTTCAAAGCAGTGTTTGTTTAATATAACGTGTGTGGCATGATACAATAGTTTCATATAATAGCATGTAAGTGGATTCTTAGCAGCGGTGCTCACTGAATCAAACCTTACAAGCAACTCGTTGGACCTCCAATACAGTCTGTGGCAAGACCCAGTCCCAGTGGAGGACAACCCCAACAGAGCTGGGACAACAGTGGTACAAAGGTGGAAGGGAATAGTCCCAGTGATGGAAAAGGTTAAACATCAATAACTCACTCACTGAAGTAGTGTCTGCGGAGCCAATCTGGTTCTCGACCTCATCGCAGCCTTGGTCTGAACACAGATCGAAGAGGTGAATTCCAAAGGGGAGGTGTGACGACAGGACAACAGTTCGACCAAATGTGTCATGAAAGGGAAATAGCAAAACCGAAGTCAATGGATGTCAAAGAGGAAAACACGCCAGTGGTTCTTCCCAAAGGGAGAAGGTGTGATTGCCAGAGATCAGTTCCCCCCGGCTTCTGGAGTTTGCTGCAGGGCTTCACCAGGCTAGCTTCGTCAGCCAATACCATGAGTAGGTTGGAAGTTGGGATTTTTGCTGGTGACTGCACACAATCAAGTACAGTACCTGAACAGATTCAGAAATGAGCTGACAAGTGCCAAGTTGTTGAAAGGCCAAATAGACTCTAATCAGCTATCTTTAATGTTCAATAGTATTTTTTTTGTGTTGTTTTTTTACGATGTTCAGTCTAGTTTTTGTACTGTATCATGTAACACCATGGTGCTGAAAAAACATTGCCTCATTTTTACTATGTACTGTACCAGCAATTGTGGTCGAAATGACAATAAATTGACTTGAATTGACTTGACTTGACTTGACTTGACTCAATAACATAATCATCTCTGCATTTCCCACCATCATCATCTCATGGGCTACCATTGACCAAAGCTCCAGAGTTCTAGCTGACACTATAAAGCAGCAGACAGTGTTAAGTATGATTTTACAGTGTAGTAGAGCAGCATAATACAATATGCAGCATAAAGTTTAGTGTGAATCATAATGTTCTGCTAAAACTGAAGGTAGAATATGGCGATGACCATGGAATAATATTATACAATGCAACACCTGCGGCATAATGCATCATAATGCAATCCAAGGCACTGTAAACAGCTTAATGAGCAGTTTATGTAAGTGAATTATGTATTTTATATATGTGTTGCTTGGTGAATACGAGGTTCAGAAATGGTGCAAATGGCTGAGGCATAGAAAACCTTGAAATCCAATGGGACTTACTCCTTTAAGTGATTTAATTTAGCACGTCATTTAATTTGCATTGAATTTCTGTTTTGTACTGGTTGTGACAGTTTTAAATAGTCCAAGTTGTAAGCAGTTTGAGGTTAAAATTGTGAGCTGATATTAACAATGCACATGAACAGAGCAAGTGCAAGCTTTGTCTATTATTAAAATCAAGAATTATAATTAATTGTGTATTTATTAATATTTAATTTTTAGATATTATCAAAGGAAAGATGACTGCATATAGGGAAATTTAATGCATCAGACAATCACAAACTAGAATTAGATTTTTTAAATTTTAGCAAATTTATTAATGTCCAGTCTAGGTTAATAGTTGAATATAGATTTATCTTACTTCTGGTGTTCCTACTGGTAATTAGATTTCACCCTGAGTTGCATCATTTTATGCTTTTCCTCAGTCTCAGTCCCCAGTAAGTCAAAGCTGCTAGTTCTTGCTGTTAAAGTCAGAGACTTTTCGTCATCTGACTGAAGCCACTGTGCGCTGCTGAACCAAAATATTTTATACACTAAAATATCTGAACTAAAATACTTTATTATAACTTGCATTCCAGTAAATCTGCATGCTGACTGGTTTCTTGGCCTGTAACTGTCAACAATTATTTATCATGAAAAGAAGTAGGGAACATCGATAAGAACCATCAGTTAGGTTTCAGTTATCTTGCACAGACCTTTCCCTTGGGCGCCTGTTACGCAGAATATGCACTGTAGTTGTGTGCTCTTAATGCAGCTGCTAGATAGATCAAAGTTGCTGGGGAACTGATTGTGGCCTTCTCAATCATCAGTGGTTGGCCTGTTTCTTGTGGTGGACACTTACTGGAAGAACAGATTTAGAAACGGGGCTAGAGGTCCACACAAGCTCCCAATACTGAGCTGGCATTTTCTGTCCCAGTTGCCTCATTTACAAGTGTCACAATCAGTGTTCCATCTTCTTAAATACTCTGTTTTTATAAAATTGTCCCACATTTATTATTTGGAGTAAGTCCATAAAAATAAGAATTTATAATTTTTTAATTTCTTTGAATATGTTCCACGTTATTGCACTTGAGCAAGACATTACAGAGGAAAGAAGAGTAACT
>NW_026780945.1:0-20373 GCF_030144855.1 Hypanus sabinus
GTCTCCTCCTCCTCTGATCCCCAGATCAGTCTCCTCCTCCTCTGATCCCCCAGAGGATCAGTCTCCTCCTCCTCTGATCCCCCAGAGGATCAGTCTCCTCCTCCTCTGATCCCCCAGAGGATCAGTCTCCTCCTCCTCTGATCCCCCAGAGGATCAGGTCTCCTCCTCCTCTGATCCCCCAGAGGATCAGTCTCCTCCTCCTCTGATCCCCCAGAGGATCATTCTCCTCCTCCTCTGATCCACCAGAGGATCAGTCTCCTCCTCCTCTGATCCCCCAGAGGATCAGTCTCCTTCCTCCTCCGATCCCCCAGAGGATCAGTCTCCTCCTCCTCTGATCCCCCAGAGGATCAGTCTCCTCCTCCTCTGATCCCCCAGAGGATCAGTCTCCTCCTCCTCTGATCCCCCAGAGGATCAGTCTCCTCCTCCTCTGATACCCCAGAGGATCAGTCTCCTCCTCCTCTGATCCCCCAGAGGATCAGTCTCCTCCTCCTCTGATCCCCCAGAGGATCAGTCTGCTCCTCCTCTGATCCCCCAGAGGATCAGTCTGCTCCTCCTCTGATGCCCCAGAGGATCAGTCTCCTCCTCTGATCCCCCAGAGGATCAGTCTCCTCCTCTGATACCCCAGAGGAAAAGTCTCCTCCTCTGATCCCCCAGAGGATCAGACTCCTCCTCTGATCCCCAGAGGATCAGTCTCCTCCTCCTCTGATCCCCCAGAGGATCAGTCTCTTCCTCCTCTGATCCCCCAGAGGATCAGTCTCCTCCTCCTCTGATCCCCCAGAGGATCAGACTCCTCCTCTGATCCCCCAGAGGATCAGTCTCCTCCTCCTCTGATCCCCCAGAGGATCAGTCTCCTCCTCCTCTGATCCCCCAGAGGATCAGTCTCCTCCTCTGATCCCCCAGAGGAAAAGTCTCCTCCTCTGATCCCCCAGAGGATCAGTCTCCTCCTCCTCTGATCCTCCAGAGGATCAGTCTCCTCCTCCTCTGATCTCCCAGAGGACCAGTCTCCTCCTCCTCTGATCCCCCAGAGGATCAGTCTCCTCCTCCTCTGATCCCCCAAAGGATCAGACTCCTCCTCTGATCCCCCAGAGGATCAATCTCCTCCTCCTCTGATCCCCAGAGGATCAGTCTCCTGCTCTGATCCCCCAGAGGATCAGTCTCCTCCACCTCTGATCTCCCAGAGGATCAGTCTCCTCCTCTGATCCCCCAGAGGATCAGTCTCCTCCACCTCTGATCTCCCAGAGGATCAGTCTCCTCCTCCCTCTGATCCCCCAGAGGATCAGTCTCCTCCTCCTCTGATCCCCCAGAGGATCAGTCTCCTCCTCCTCTGATCCCCCAAGAGGATCAGTTCTCCTCCTCCACTGATCCCCCAGAGGATCAGTCCCCTCCTCTGATCCCCAGAGGATCAGTCTCCTCCTCTGATCTCCCAGAGGATCAGTCTCCTCCTCTGATCCTCCAGAGGATCAATCTCCTCCTCCTCTGAACCCGCAGAGGATCAGTCTCCTCCTCCTCTGATCCCCCAGAGGATCAGTCTCCTCCTCTGATCCCCCACAGGATCAGTCTCCCTCCACCTCTGATCTCCCAGAGGATCAGTCTCCTCCTCCTCTGATCCCCCAGAGGATCAGTCTCCTCCTCCTCTGATCCTCCAGAGGATCAGTCTCCTCCACCTCTGATCCCCCAGAGGATCAGTCTCCTCCTCCTCTGATCCCCCAGAGGATCAGTCTCCTCCTCCTCTGATCCCCCAAGAGGATCAGTCTCCTCCTCCTCTGATCCCCCAGAGGATCAGTCTCCTCCTCCTCCTCTGATCCCCCAGAGGATCAGTCTCCTCCTCCTCTGATCCCCCAGAGATCAGTCTGCTCCTCCTCTGATCCCCCAGAGGATCAGTCTCCTCCTCCTCTGATCCCCCAGAGGATCAGTCTCCTCCTCCTCTGATCCCCAGAGGATCAGTCTCCTCCTCCTCTGATCCCCCAGAGGATCAGTCTCCTCCTCCTCTGATCCCCCAGAGGATCAGTCTCCTCCTCCTCTGATCCACCAGAGGATCAGTCTCCTCCTCCTCTGATCTCCCAGAGGATCAGTCTCCTCCTCTGATCCTCCAGAGGATCAATCTCCTCCTCCTCTGAACCCGCAGAGGATCAGTCTCCTCCTCCTCTGATCCCCCAGAGGATCAGTCTCCTCCTCCTCTGATCCCCCAGAGGATCAGTCTCCTCCTCTGATCCCCCAGAGGATCAGTCTCCTCCTCTGATCCCCCAGAGGATCAGTCTCCTCCTCCTCTGATCCCCCAGAGGATCAGTCTGCTCCTCCTCTGATCCCCCAGAGGGATCAGTCTCCTCCTCTGATCCCCCAGAGGAAAAGTCTCCTCCTCTGATCCCCCAGAGGATCAGACTCCTCCTCTGATCCCCCAGAGGATCAGTCTCCTCCTCCTCTGATCCCCCAGAGGATCAGTCTCCTCCTCCTCTGATCCCCCAAAGGATCAGTCTCCTCCTCCTCTGATCCCCCAGAGGATCAGTCTCCTCCTCCTCTGATCCCCCAGAGGATTAGTCTCCTCCTCTGATCCCCCAGAGGATCAGTCTCCTCCTCCTCTGATCCCCCAGAGGATCAGTCTCCTCCTCCTCTGATCCCCCAGAGGATCAGTCTCCTCCTCCTCTGATCCCCCAGAGGATCAGTCTCCTCCTGTGATCCCCCAGAGGAAAAGTCTCCTCTTCTGATCCCCCAGAGGATCAGTCTCCTCCTCCTCTGATCCTCCAGAGGATCAGTCTCCTCCTCCTCTGATCCCCCAAAGGATCAGACTCCTCCTCCTCTGATCCCCCAGAGGATCAGTCTCCTCCTCCTCTGATCCCCCAGAGGATCAGTCTCCTCCTCCTCTGATCCCCCAAAGGATCAGACTCCTCCTCCTCTGATCCCCCAGAGGATCAGTCTCCTCCTCCTCTGATCCCCCAGAGGATCAGTCTCCTCCTCCTCTGATCCCCCAGAGGATCAGTCTCCTCCTCCTCTGATCCCCCAGAGGATCAGTCTCCTCCTCCTCTGATCCCCAGAGGATCAGTCTCCTCCTCCTCTGATCCCCCAGAGGATCAGTCTCCTCCACCTCTGATCTCCCAGAGGATCAGTCTCCTCCTCTGATCCCCCAGAGGATCAGTCTCCTCCACTTCTGATCTCCCAGAGGAGCAGTCTCCTCCTCCTCTGATCCCCCAGAGGATCAGTCTCCTCCTCCTCTGATCCCCCAGAGGATCAGTCTCCTCCTCCTCTGATCCCCAAGAGGATCAGTCTCCTCCTCCACTGATCCCCCAGAGGATCAGTCTCCTCCTCTGATCCCCCAGAGGATCAGTCTCCTCCTCTGATCTCCCAGAGGATCAGTCTCCTCCTCTGATCCTCCAGAGGATCAATCTCCTCCTCCTCTGATCCCGCAGAAGATCAGTCTCCTCCTCCTCTGATCCCCCAGAGGATCAGTCTCCTCCTCCTCTGATCCCCCAGAGCATCAGTCTCCTCCTCCTCTGATCCCCCAGAGGATCAGTCTCCTCCTCCTCTGATCCCCCAGAGGATCAGTCTCTTCCTCCTCTGATCCCCCAGAGGATCAGTCTCCTCCTCCTCTGATCCCCCAGAGAATCAGTCTCCTCCTCCTCTGATCCCCCAGAGGATCAGTCTCCTCCTCCTCTGATCCCCCAGAGGATCAGTCTCCTCCTCCTCTGATCCCCCAGAGGATCAGTCTCCTCCTCCTCTGATCCCCCAGAGGACCAGTCTCCTCCTCCTCTGATCCACCAGAGGATCAGTCTCCTCCTCCTCCGATCCCCCAGAGGATCAGTCTCCTCCTCCTCCGATCCCCCAGAGGATCAGTCTCCTCCTCTGATCCCCCAGAGGATCAGTCTCCTCCTCCTCTGATCCCCCAGAGGATCAGTCTCCTCCTCCTCTGATCCCCCAGAGGATCAGTCTCCTCCTCTGATCCCCCAGAGGATCAGTCTCCTCCTCCTCTGATCCCCCAGAGGATCAGTCTCCTCCTCCTCTGATCCCCCAGAGGACCAGTCTCCTCCTCCTCTGATCCACCAGAGGATCAGTCTCCTCCTCCTCCGATCCCCCAGAGGATCAGTCTCCTCCTCCTCCGATCCCCCAGAGGATCAGTCTCCTCCTCTGATCCCCCAGAGGATCAGTCTCCTCCTCCTCTGATCCCCCAGAGGATCAGTCTCCTCCTCCTCTGATCCCCCAGAGGATCAGTCTCCTCCTCTGATCCCCCAGAGGATCAGTCTCCTCCTCTGATCCCCCAGAGGATCAGTCTCCTCCTCCTCTGATCCCCCAGAGGATGAGTCTGCTCCTCCTCTGATCCCCCAGAGATTCAGTCTCCTCCTCTGATCCCCCAGAGGATCAGTCTCCTCCTCTGATCCCCCAGAGGAAAAGTCTCCTCCTCTGATCCCCCAGAGGATCAGACTCCTCCTCTGATCCCCCAGAGGATCAGTCTCCTCCTCCTCTGATCCCCCAGAGGATCAGACTCCTCCTCCTCTGATCCCCCAGAGGATCAGACTCCTCCTCTGATCCTCCAGAGGATCAGTCTCCTCCTCCTCTGTTCCCCAAGAGGATCAGTCTCCTCCTCCTCTGATCCTCCAGAGGATCAGTCTCCTCCTCCTCTGATCCCCAAGAGGATCAGTCTCCTCCTCCTCTGATCCCCCAGAGGATCAGTCTCCTCCTCCTATGATCCCCCAGAGGATCAGTCTCCTCCTCAGATCCCCCAGAGGATTACTCTCCTCCTCCTCTGATCCCCCAGAGGATCAGACTCCTCCTCTGATCCCCCAGAGGATCAGTCTCCTCCTCCTCTGATCCCCCAGAGGATCAGTCTCTTCCTCCTCTGATCCCCCAGAGGATCAGTCTCCTCCTCCTCTGATCCCCCAGAGGATCAGACTCCTCCTCTGATCCCCCAGAGGATCAGTCTCCTCCTCCTCTGATCCCCCAGAGGATCAGTCTCCTCCTCCTCTGATCCCCCAGAGGATCAGTCTCCTCCTCTGATCCCCCAGAGGAAAAGTCTCCTCCTCTGATCCCCCAGAGGATCAGTCTCCTCCTCCTCTGATCCTCCAGAGGATCAGTCTCCTCCTCCTCTGATCTCCCAGAGGACCAGTCTCCTCCTCCTCTGATCCCCCAGAGGATCAGTCTCCTCCTCCTCTGATCCCCCAAAGGATCAGACTCCTCCTCTGATCCCCCAGAGGATCAATCTCCTCCTCCTCTGATCCCCAGAGGATCAGTCTCCTGCTCTGATCCCCCAGAGGATCAGTCTCCTCCACCTCTGATCTCCCAGAGGATCAGTCTCCTCCTCTGATCCCCCAGAGGATCAGTCTCCTCCACCTCTGATCTCCCAGAGGATCAGTCTCCTCCTCCTCTGATCCCCCAGAGGATCAGTCTCCTCCTCCTCTGATCCCCCAGAGGATCAGTCTCCTCCTCCTCTGATCCCCAAGAGGATCAGTCTCCTCCTCCACTGATCCCCCAGAGGATCAGTCCCCTCCTCTGATCCCCCAGAGGATCAGTCTCCTCCTCTGATCTCCCAGAGGATCAGTCTCCTCCTCTGATCCTCCAGAGGATCAATCTCCTCCTCCTCTGAACCCGCAGAGGATCAGTCTCCTCCTCCTCTGATCCCCCAGAGGATCAGTCTCCTCCTCTGATCCCCCACAGGATCAGTCTCCTCCACCTCTGATCTCCCAGAGGATCAGTCTCCTCCTCCTCTGATCCCCCAGAGGATCAGTCTCCTCCTCCTCTGATCCTCCAGAGGATCAGTCTCCTCCACCTCTGATCCCCCAGAGGATCAGTCTCCTCCTCCTCTGATCCCCCAGAGGATCAGTCTCCTCCTCCTCTGATCCCCCAGAGGATCAGTCTCCTCCTCCTCTGATCCCCCAGAGGATCAGTCTCCTCCTCCTCTGATCCCCCAGAGGATCAGTCTCCTCCTCCTCTGATCCCCCAGAGGATCAGTCTGCTCCTCCTCTGATCCCCCAGAGGATCAGTCTCCTCCTCCTCTGATCCCCCAGAGGATCAGTCTCCTCCTCCTCTGATCCCCCAGAGGATCAGTCTCCTCCTCCTCTGATCCCCCAGAGGATCAGTCTCCTCCTCCTCTGATCCCCCAGAGGATCAGTCTCCTCCTCCTCTGATCCACCAGAGGATCAGTCTCCTCCTCCTCTGATCTCCCAGAGGATCAGTCTCCTCCTCTGATCCTCCAGAGGATCAATCTCCTCCTCCTCTGAACCCGCAGAGGATCAGTCTCCTCCTCCTCTGATCCCCCAGAGGATCAGTCTCCTCCTCCTCTGATCCCCCAGAGGATCAGTCTCCTCCTCTGATCCCCCAGAGGATCAGTCTCCTCCTCTGATCCCCCAGAGGATCAGTCTCCTCCTCCTCTGATCCCCCAGAGGATCAGTCTGCTCCTCCTCTGATCCCCCAGAGGATCAGTCTCCTCCTCTGATCCCCCAGAGGAAAAGTCTCCTCCTCTGATCCCCCAGAGGATCAGACTCCTCCTCTGATCCCCCAGAGGATCAGTCTCCTCCTCCTCTGATCCCCCAGAGGATCAGTCTCCTCCTCCTCTGATCCCCCAAAGGATCAGTCTCCTCCTCCTCTGATCCCCCAGAGGATCAGTCTCCTCCTCCTCTGATCCCCCAGAGGATTAGTCTCCTCCTCTGATCCCCCAGAGGATCAGTCTCCTCCTCCTCTGATCCCCCAGAGGATCAGTCTCCTCCTCCTCTGATCCCCCAGAGGATCAGTCTCCTCCTCCTCTGATCCCCCAGAGGATCAGTCTCCTCCTGTGATCCCCCAGAGGAAAAGTCTCCTCTTCTGATCCCCCAGAGGATCAGTCTCCTCCTCCTCTGATCCTCCAGAGGATCAGTCTCCTCCTCCTCTGATCCCCCAAAGGATCAGACTCCTCCTCCTCTGATCCCCCAGAGGATCAGTCTCCTCCTCCTCTGATCCCCCAGAGGATCAGTCTCCTCCTCCTCTGATCCCCCAAAGGATCAGACTCCTCCTCCTCTGATCCCCCAGAGGATCAGTCTCCTCCTCCTCTGATCCCCCAGAGGATCAGTCTCCTCCTCCTCTGATCCCCCAGAGGATCAGTCTCCTCCTCCTCTGATCCCCCAGAGGATCAGTCTCCTCCTCCTCTGATCCCCCAGAGGATCAGTCTCCTCCTCCTCTGATCCCCCAGAGGATCAGTCTCCTCCACCTCTGATCTCCCAGAGGATCAGTCTCCTCCTCTGATCCCCCAGAGGATCAGTCTCCTCCACTTCTGATCTCCCAGAGGAGCAGTCTCCTCCTCCTCTGATCCCCCAGAGGATCAGTCTCCTCCTCCTCTGATCCCCCAGAGGATCAGTCTCCTCCTCCTCTGATCCCCAAGAGGATCAGTCTCCTCCTCCACTGATCCCCCAGAGGATCAGTCTCCTCCTCTGATCCCCCAGAGGATCAGTCTCCTCCTCTGATCTCCCAGAGGATCAGTCTCCTCCTCTGATCCTCCAGAGGATCAATCTCCTCCTCCTCTGATCCCGCAGAAGATCAGTCTCCTCCTCCTCTGATCCCCCAGAGGATCAGTCTCCTCCTCCTCTGATCCCCCAGAGCATCAGTCTCCTCCTCCTCTGATCCCCCAGAGGATCAGTCTCCTCCTCCTCTGATCCCCCAGAGGATCAGTCTCTTCCTCCTCTGATCCCCCAGAGGATCAGTCTCCTCCTCCTCTGATCCCCCAGAGAATCAGTCTCCTCCTCCTCTGATCCCCCAGAGGATCAGTCTCCTCCTCCTCTGATCCCCCAGAGGATCAGTCTCCTCCTCCTCTGATCCCCCAGAGGATCAGTCTCCTCCTCCTCTGATCCCCCAGAGGACCAGTCTCCTCCTCCTCTGATCCACCAGAGGATCAGTCTCCTCCTCCTCCGATCCCCCAGAGGATCAGTCTCCTCCTCCTCCGATCCCCCAGAGGATCAGTCTCCTCCTCTGATCCCCCAGAGGATCAGTCTCCTCCTCCTCTGATCCCCCAGAGGATCAGTCTCCTCCTCCTCTGATCCCCCAGAGGATCAGTCTCCTCCTCTGATCCCCCAGAGGATCAGTCTCCTCCTCCTCTGATCCCCCAGAGGATCAGTCTCCTCCTCCTCTGATCCCCCAGAGGACCAGTCTCCTCCTCCTCTGATCCACCAGAGGATCAGTCTCCTCCTCCTCCGATCCCCCAGAGGATCAGTCTCCTCCTCCTCCGATCCCCCAGAGGATCAGTCTCCTCCTCTGATCCCCCAGAGGATCAGTCTCCTCCTCCTCTGATCCCCCAGAGGATCAGTCTCCTCCTCCTCTGATCCCCCAGAGGATCAGTCTCCTCCTCTGATCCCCCAGAGGATCAGTCTCCTCCTCTGATCCCCCAGAGGATCAGTCTCCTCCTCCTCTGATCCCCCAGAGGATGAGTCTGCTCCTCCTCTGATCCCCCAGAGATTCAGTCTCCTCCTCTGATCCCCCAGAGGATCAGTCTCCTCCTCTGATCCCCCAGAGGAAAAGTCTCCTCCTCTGATCCCCCAGAGGATCAGACTCCTCCTCTGATCCCCCAGAGGATCAGTCTCCTCCTCCTCTGATCCCCCAGAGGATCAGACTCCTCCTCCTCTGATCCCCCAGAGGATCAGACTCCTCCTCTGATCCTCCAGAGGATCAGTCTCCTCCTCCTCTGTTCCCCAAGAGGATCAGTCTCCTCCTCCTCTGATCCTCCAGAGGATCAGTCTCCTCCTCCTCTGATCCCCAAGAGGATCAGTCTCCTCCTCCTCTGATCCCCCAGAGGATCAGTCTCCTCCTCCTATGATCCCCCAGAGGATCAGTCTCCTCCTCAGATCCCCCAGAGGATTACTCTCCTCCTCCTCTGGTCCCCCAGAGGATCAGTCTCCTCCTCCTCTGATCCCCCAGAGGATCAGTCTCCTCCACCTCTGATCCCCCAGAGGATCAGTCTCCTCCTCCTCTGATCCCCCAGAGGATCAGTCTAGTCCACCTCTGATCCCCCAGAGGATCAGTCTCCTCCTCCTCTGATCCCCCAGAGGATCAGTCTCCTCCTCCTCTGATCCCCCAGAGGATCAGTCTCCTCCTTCTCTGATCCCCCAGAGGATCAGTCTCCTCCACCTCTGATCCCCCAGAGGATCAGTCTCCTCCTCCTCTGATCCCCCAGAGGATCAGTCTCCTCCTCCTCTGATCCCCCAGAGGATCAGTCTCCTCCTCCTCTGAACACCCAGAGAATCAGTCTCCTCCTCCTCTGATCCCCCAGAGGATCAGTCTCCTCCTCCTCTGATCCCCCAGAGGATCAGTCTCCTCCTCCTCTGATCCCCCAGAGGATCAGTGTCCTCCTCCTCTGATCCCCCAGAGGATCAGTCTCCTCCTCCTCTGATCCCCCAAGGATCAATCTCCTCCTCATCTGATCCCCCAGAGGATCAGTCTCCTCCTCCTCTGATCCCCCAGAGGATCAGTCTCCTCCTCCTCTGATCCCCCAGAGGATCAGTCTCCTCCTCCTCTGATCCACCAGAGGATCAGTCTCCTCCTCCTCTGATCCCCCAGAGGATCAGTCTCCTCCTCCTCTGATCCCCCAGTGGATCAGTCTCTTCCTCCTCTGATCCACAAGAGGATCAGTCTCCTCCTCCTCTGATCCCCCAGAGGATCAGTCTCCTCCTCCTCTGATCCACCAGAGGATCAGTCTCCACCTCCTCTGATCCCCCAGAGGATCAGTCTCCTCCTCCTCTGATCCCCCAGTGGATCAATCTCCTCCTCCTCTGAAACCCCAGAGGATCAGTCTCCTCCTCCTCTGATCCTCCAGAGGATCAGTCTCCTCCTCCTCATACCCCAGAGGATCAGTCACCTCCTCCTCTGATCCCCCAGAGGATCAGTCTCCTCCTCCTCTGATCCCCCAGAGGATCAGTCTCCTCCTCCTCTGATCCCCCAGAGGATCAGTCCCCTCCTCCTCTGATCCTACAGAGGATCAGTCTCCTCCTCCTCTGATCCCCCAGAGGATCAGTCTCCTCCTCCTCTGATACCCCAGTGGATCAGTCTCCTCCTCCTCTGATCCACCAGAGGATCAGTCTCCTCCTCCTCTGATCCCCCAGAGGATCAGTCTCCTCCTCCTCTGATCCACCAGAGGATCAGTCTCCACCTCCTCTGATCCCCCAGAGGATCAGTCTCCTCCTCCTCTGATCCCCCAGACGATCAGTCTCCTCCTCCTCTGATCCCCCAGTGGATCAGTCTCCTCCTCCTCTGATCCCCCAGAGGATCAGACTCCTCCTCTGATCCCCCAGAGGATCAGTCTCCTCCTCCTCTGATCCCCCAGAGGATCAGTCTCCTCCTCCTCTGATCCCCTAGAGGATCAGTCTCCTCCTCCTCTGATCCTCCAGAGGAAAAGTCTCCTCCTCTGATCCCCCAGAGGATCAGTCTCCTCCTCCTCTGATCCTCCAGAGGATCAGTCTCCTCCTCCTCTGATCTCCCAGAGGATCAGTCTCCTCCTCCTCTGATCCCCCAGAGGATCAGTCTCCTCCTCCTCTGATCCCCCAAAGGATCAGACTCCTCCTCTGATCCCCCAGAGGATCAGACTCCTGCTCTGATCCCCCAGAGGATCAGTCTCCTGCTCTGATCCCCCAGAGGATCAGTCTCCTCCACCTCTGATCTCCCAGAGGATCAGTCTCCTCCTCTGATCCCCCAGAGGATCAGTCTCCTCCACCTCTAATCTCCCAGAGGATCAGTCTCCTCCTCCTCTGATCCCCCAGAGGATCAGCCTCCTCCTCCTCTGATCCCCCAGAGGATCAGTCTCCTCCTCCTCTGATCCCCCAGAGGATCAGTCTCCTCCTCCTCTGATCCCCCAGAGGATCAGTCTCCTCCTCTGATCCCCCAGAGGATCAGTCTCCTCCTCCTCTGATCCCCCAGTGGATCAGTCTCCTCCTCTGATCCCCCAGAGGATCAGTCTCCTCCTCTGATCCCCCAGAGGATCAGTCTCCTCCTCCTCTGATCCCCCAGAGGATCAGTCTCCTCCTCCTCTGATCCCGCAGAGGATCAGTCTCCTCCTCCTCTGATCCCCCAGAGGATCCGTCTCCTCCTCCTCTGATCCCCCAGAGGATCAGTCTCCTCCTCCTCTGATCCCCCAGAGGATCAGTCTCCTCCTCCTCTGATCCCCCAGAGGATCAGACCTCCTCTGATCCTCCAGAGGATCAGTCTCCTCCTCCTCTGATCCCCAAGAGGATCAGTCTCCTCCTCCTCTGATCCTCCAGAGGATCAGTCTCCTCCTCCTCTGATCCCCAAGAGGATCAGTCTCCTCCTCCTCTGATCCCCCAGAGGATCAGTCTCCTCCTCCTCTGATCCCCCAGAGGATCAGTCTCCTCCTTCTCTGATCCCCCAGAGGATCAGTCTCCTCCTCCTCTGATCCACCAGAGGATCAGTCTCCTCCTCCTCTGATCCCCCAGAGGATCAGTCTCCTCCTCCTCTGATCCACCAGAGGATCAGTCTCCACCTCCTCTGATCCCCCAGAGGATCAGACTCCTCCTCCTCTGATCCCCAGAGGATCAGTCTCCTCCTCCTCTGATCCACCAGAGGATCAGTCTCCTCCTCCTCTGATCCCCCAGAGGATCACTCTTCCTCCTCTGATCCCCCAGAGGATCAGTCTCCTCCTCCTCTGATCCCCCAGAGAATCAGTCTCCTCCTCCTCTGATCCCCCAGAGGATCAGTCTCCTCCTCCTCTGATCCCCCAGAGGATCAGTCTCCTCCTCCTCTGATCCCCCAGAGGATCAGTCTCCTCCTCTGATCCCCCAGAGGATCAGTCTCCTCCACCTCTGATCTCCCAGAGGATCAGTCTCCTCCTCTGATCCCCAGAGGATCAGTCTCCTCCACCTCTGATCTCCCAGAGGATCAGTCTCCTCCTCCTCTGATCCCCCAGAGGATCAGTCTCCTCCTCCTCTGATCCCCCAAAGGATGAGACTCCTCCTCTGATCCCCCAGAGGATCAGACTCCTGCTCTGATCCCCCAGAGGATCAGTCTCCTGCTCTGATCCCCCAGAGGATCAGTCTCCTCCACCTCTGATCTCCCAGAGGATCAGTCTCCTCCTCTGATCCCCCAGAGGATCAGTCTCCTCCACCTCTGATCTCCCAGAGGATCAGTCTCCTCCTCCTCTGATCCCCCAGAGGATCAGTCTCCTCCTCCTCTGATCCTCCAGAGGATCAGTCTCCTCCTCCTCTGATCTCCCAGAGGATCAGTCTCCTCCTCTGATCCCCCAGAGGATCAGTCTCCTCCTCCTCTGATCCCCCAAAGGATGAGACTCCTCCTCTGATCCCCCAGAGGATCAGACTCCTGCTCTGATCCCCCAGAGGATCAGTCTCCTGCTCTGATCCCCCAGAGGATCAGTCTCCTCCACCTCTGATCTCCCAGAGGATCAGTCTCCTCCTCTGATCCCCCAGAGGATCAGTCTCCTCCACCTCTGATCTCCCAGAGGATCAGTCTCCTCCTCCTCTGATCCCCCAGAGGATCAGTCTCCTCCTCCTCTGATCCCCCAGAGGATCAGTCTCCTCCTCCTCTGATCCCCCAGAGGATCAGTCTCCTCCTCCTCTGATCCCCCAGAGGATCAGTCTCCTCCTCCTCTGATCCCCCAGAGGATCAGTCTCCTCCTCTGATCCCCCAGAGGATCAGTCTCCTCCTCCTCTGATCCCCCAGAGGATCAGTCTCCTCCTCCTCTGATCCCCCAGAGGACCAGTCTCCTCCTCCTCTGATCCACCAGAGGATCAGTCTCCTCCTCCTCCGATCCCCCAGAGGATCAGTCTCCTCCTCCTCCGATCCCCAGAGGATCAGTCTCCTCCTCTGATCCCCCAGAGGATCAGTCTCCTCCTCCTCTGATCCCCCAGAGGATCAGTCTCCTCCTCCTCTGATCCCCCAGAGGATCAGTCTCCTCCTCTGATCCCCCAGAGGATCAGTCTCCTCCTCTGATCCCCCAGAGGATCAGTCTCCTCCTCCTCTGATCCCCCAGAGGATCAGTCTGCTCCTCCTCTGATCCCCCAGAGATTCAGTCTCCTCCTCTGATCCCCCAGAGGATCAGTCTCCTCCTCTGATCCCCCAGAGGAAAAGTCTCCTCCTCTGATCCCCCAGAGGATCAGACTCCTCCTCTGATCCCCCAGAGGATCAGTCTCCTCCTCCTCTGATCCCCCAGAGGATCAGTCTCCTCCTCCTCTGATCCCCCAAAGGATGAGACTCCTCCTCTGATCCCCCAGAGGATCAGACTCCTGCTCTGATCCCCCAGAGGATCAGTCTCCTGCTCTGATCCCCCAGAGGATCAGTCTCCTCCACCTCTGATCTCCCAGAGGATCAGTCTCCTCCTCTGATCCCCCAGAGGATCAGTCTCCTCCACCTCTGATCTCCCAGAGGATCAGTCTCCTCCTCCTCTGATCCCCCAGAGGATCAGTCTCCTCCTCCTCTGATCCCCCAGAGGATCAGTCTCCTCCTCCTCTGATCCCCCAGAGGATCAGTCTCCTCCTCCTCTGATCCCCCAGAGGATCAGTCTCCTCCTCCTCTGATCCCCAGAGGATCAGTCTCCTCCTCTGATCCCCCAGAGGATCAGTCTCCTCCTCCTCTGATCCCCCAGAGGATCAGTCTCCTCCTCCTCTGATCCCCCAGAGGACCAGTCTCCTCCTCCTCTGATCCACCAGAGGATCAGTCTCCTCCTCCTCCGATCCCCCAGAGGATCAGTCTCCTCCTCCTCCGATCCCCAGAGGATCAGTCTCCTCCTCTGATCCCCCAGAGGATCAGTCTCCTCCTCCTCTGATCCCCCAGAGGATCAGTCTCCTCCTCCTCTGATCCCCCAGAGGATCAGTCTCCTCCTCTGATCCCCCAGAGGATCAGTCTCCTCCTCTGATCCCCAGAGGATCAGTCTCCTCCTCCTCTGATCCCCCAGAGGATCAGTCTGCTCCTCCTCTGATCCCCCAGAGATTCAGTCTCCTCCTCTGATCCCCCAGAGGATCAGTCTCCTCCTCTGATCCCCCAGAGAAAAGTCTCCTCCTCTGATCCCCCAGAGGATCAGACTCCTCCTCTGATCCCCCAGAGGATCAGTCTCCTCCTCCTCTGATCCCCCAGAGGATCAGACTCCTCCTCCTCTGATCCCCCAGAGGATCAGACTCCTCCTCTGATCCTCCAGAGGATCAGTCTCCTCCTCCTCTGTTCCCCAAGAGGATCAGTCTCCTCCTCCTCTGATCCTCCAGAGGATCAGTCTCCTCCTCCTCTGATCCCCAAGAGGATCAGTCTCCTCCTCCTCTGATCCCCCAGAGGATCAGTCTCCTCCTCCTATGATCCCCCAGAGGATCAGTCTCCTCCTCAGATCCCCCAGAGGATTACTCTCCTCCTCCTCTGGTCCCCCAGAGGATCAGTCTCCTCCTCCTCTGATCCCCCAGAGGATCAGTCTCCTCCACCTCTGATCCCCAGAGGATCAGTCTCCTCCTCCTCTGATCCCCCAGAGGATCAGTCTAGTCCACCTCTGATCCCCCAGAGGATCAGTCTCCTCCTCCTCTGATCCCCCAGAGGATCAGTCTCCTCCTCCTCTGATCCCGCACAGGATCAGTCTCCTCCTCCTCTGATCCTCCAGAGGATCAGTCTCCTCCTCTGATCCCCCAGAGGATCAGTCTCCTCCTTCTCTGATCCCCCAGAGGATCAGTCTCCTCCACCTCTGATCCCCCAGAGGATCAGTCTCCTCCTCCTCTGATCCCCCAGAGGATCAGTCTCCTCCTCCTCTGATCCCCAGAGGATCAGTCTCCTCCTCCTCTGAACACCCAGAGAATCAGTCTCCTCCTCCTCTGATCCCCAGAGGATCAGTCTCCTCCTCCTCTGATCCCCCAGAGGATCAGTCTCCTCCTCCTCTGATCCCCCAGAGGATCAGTGTCCTCCTCCTCTGATCCCCCAGAGGATCAGTCTCCTCCTCCTCTGATCCCCCAAGGATCAATCTCCTCCTCATCTGATCCCCCAGAGGATCAGTCTCCTCCTCCTCTGATCCCCAGAGGATCAGTCTCCTCCTCCTCTGATCCCCCAGAGGATCAGTCTCCTCCTCCTCTGATCCACCAGAGGATCAGTCTCCTCCTCCTCTGATCCCCCAGAGGATCAGTCTCCTCCTCCTCTGATCCCCCAGTGGATCAGTCTCTTCCTCCTCTGATCCACAAGAGGATCAGTCTCCTCCTCCTCTGATCCCCCAGAGGATCAGTCTCCTCCTCCTCTGATCCACCAGAGGATCAGTCTCCACCTCCTCTGATCCCCCAGAGGATCAGTCTCCTCCTCCTCTGATCCCCCAGTGGATCAATCTCCTCCTCCTCTGAAACCCCAGAGGATCAGTCTCCTCCTCCTCTGATCCTCCAGAGGATCAGTCTCCTCCTCCTCTGATACCCCAGAGGATCAGTCACCTCCTCCTCTGATCCCCCAGAGGATCAGTCTCCTCCTCCTCTGATCCCCCAGAGGATCAGTCTCCTCCTCCTCTGATCCCCCAGAGGATCAGTCCCCTCCTCCTCTGATCCTACAGAGGATCAGTCTCCTCCTCCTCTGATCCCCAGAGGATCAGTCTCCTCCTCCTCTGATACCCCAGTGGATCAGTCTCCTCCTCCTCTGATCCACCAGAGGATCAGTCTCCTCCTCCTCTGATCCCCCAGAGGATCAGTCTCCTCCTCCTCTGATCCACCAGAGGATCAGTCTCCACCTCCTCTGATCCCCCAGAGGATCAGTCTCCTCCTCCTCTGATCCCCCAGACGATCAGTCTCCTCCTCCTCTGATCCCCCAGTGGATCAGTCTCCTCCTCCTCTGATCCCCCAGAGGATCAGACTCCTCCTCTGATCCCCCAGAGGATCAGTCTCCTCCTCCTCTGATCCCCCAGAGGATCAGTCTCCTCCTCCTCTGATCCCCTAGAGGATCAGTCTCCTCCTCCTCTGATCCTCCAGAGGAAAAGTCTCCTCCTCTGATCCCCCAGAGGATCAGTCTCCTCCTCCTCTGATCCTCCAGAGGATCAGTCTCCTCCTCCTCTGATCTCCCAGAGGATCAGTCTCCTCCTCCTCTGATCCCCCAGAGGATCAGTCTCCTCCTCCTCTGATCCCCCAAAGGATGAGACTCCTCCTCTGATCCCCCAGAGGATCAGACTCCTGCTCTGATCCCCCAGAGGATCAGTCTCCTGCTCTGATCCCCCAGAGGATCAGTCTCCTCCACCTCTGATCTCCCAGAGGATCAGTCTCCTCCTCTGATCCCCCAGAGGATCAGTCTCCTCCACCTCTGATCTCCCAGAGGATCAGTCTCCTCCTCCTCTGATCCCCCAGAGGATCAGTCTCCTCCTCCTCTGATCCCCCAGAGGATCAGTCTCCTCCTCCTCTGATCCCCCAGAGGATCAGTCTCCTCCTCCTCTGATCCCCCAGAGGATCAGTCTCCTCCTCTGATCCCCCAGAGGATCAGTCTCCTCCTCCTCTGATCCCCCAGTGGATCAGTCTCCTCCTCTGATCCCCAGAGATCAGTCTCCTCCTCTGATCCCCCAGAGGATCAGTCTCCTCCTCCTCTGATCCCCCAGAGGATCAGTCTCCTCCTCCTCTGATCCCGCAGAGGATCAGTCTCCTCCTCCTCTGATCCCCCAGAGGATCCGTCTCCTCCTCCTCTGATCCCCCAGAGGATCAGTCTCCTCCTCCTCTGATCCCCCAGAGGATCAGTCTCCTCCTCCTCTGATCCCCCAGAGGATCAGACCTCCTCTGATCCTCCAGAGGATCAGTCTCCTCCTCCTCTGATCCCAAGAGATCAGTCTCCTCCTCCTCTGATTCTCCAGAGGATCAGTCTCCTCCTCCTCTGATCCCCAAGAGGATCAGTCTCCTCCTCCTCTGATCCCCAGTGGATCAGTCTCCTCCTCCTCTGATCCCCAGAGGATCAGTCTCCTCCTTCTCTGATCCCCAGAGGATCAGTCTCCTCCACCTCTGATCCCCAGAGGATCAGTCTCCTCCTCCTCTGATCCACCAGAGGATCAGTCTCCTCCTCCTCTGATCCCCAGAGGATCAGTCTCCTCCTCCTCTGATCCACCAGAGGATCAGTCTCCACCTCCTCTGATCCCCCAGAGGATCAGTCTCCTCCTCCTCTGATCCCCAGTGGATCAGTCTCCTCCTCCTCTGATCCCCCAGAGGATCAGTCTCCTCCTCCTCTGATCCCCCAGTGGATCAGTCTCCTCCTCCTCTGATCCCCCAGAGATCAGTCTCCTCCTCCTCTGATCCTCCAGAGGATCAGTCTCCTCATCCTCTGATCCCCAAGAGGATCAGTCTCCTCCTCCTCTGATCCCCAGAGGATCAGTCTCCTCCACCTCTGATCCCCAGAGGATCAGTCTCCTCCTC
Organism: Hypanus sabinus; assembly: GCF_030144855.1. Lineage (NCBI taxonomy): Eukaryota > Metazoa > Chordata > Chondrichthyes > Myliobatiformes > Dasyatidae > Hypanus > Hypanus sabinus. The sequence continues at coordinate 17,292 of NW_026780945.1, forward strand.
CTCTGATCCCCCAGAGGATCAGTCTAGTCCACCTCTGATCCCCCAGAGGATCAGTCTCCTCCTCCTCTGATCCCCAGAGGATCAGTCTCCTCCTCCTCTGATCCTCCAGAGGATCAGTCTCCTCCTCTGATCCCCCAGAGGATCAGTCTCCTCCTCCTCTGATCCCCCAGAGGATCAGACTCCTCCTCCTCTGATCCCCCAGAGGATCAGTCTCCTCCTCTGATCCCCCAGAGGATCAGTCTCCTCCTCCTCTGATCCCCCAGAGGATCAGTCTCCTCCTCCTCTGATCCTCCAGAGGATCAGTCTCCTCCTCCTCTGATCCCCAAGAGGATCAGTCCCCTCCTCCTCTGATCCTCCAGAGGATCAGTCTCCTCCTCTGATCCCCCAGAGCATCAGTCTCCTCCTCCTCTGATCCCCCAGAGGATCAGTCTCCTCCACCTCTGATCCCCCAGAGGATCAGTCTCCTCCTCCTCTGATCCCCAGAGGATCAGTCTCCTCCTCCTCTGATCCCCCAGTCTCCTCCTCCTCTGAACCCCCAGAGGATCAGTCTCCTCCTCCTCTGATCCCCCAGAGGATCAGTCTCCTCCTCCTCTGATCCCCCAGAGGATCAGTCTCCTCCTCCTCTGATCCCCAGAGGATCAGTGTCCTCCTCCTCTGATCCCCCAGAGGATCAGTCTCCTCCTCCTCTGATCCCCAAGGATCAGTGTCCTCCTCATCTGATCCCCCAGAGGATCAGTCTCCTCCTCCTCTGATCCCCCAGAGGATCAGTCTCCTCCTCCTCTGATCCCCAGAGGATCAGTCTCCTCCTCCTCTGATCCCCCAGAGGATCAGTCTCCTCCTCCTCTGATCCCCCAGAGGATCAGTCTCCTCCTCCTCTGATCCCCCAGAGGATCAGTCTCCTCCTCCTCTGATCCCCCAGAGGATCAGTCTCCTCCTCCTCTGATCCCCCAGTGGATCAGTCTCCTCCTCCTCTGATCCCCAGAGGATCAGTCTCCTCCTCCTCTGATCCCCCAGAGGATCAGTCTCCTCCTCCTCTGATCCACCAGAGGATCAGTCTCCACCTCCTCTGATCCCCCAGAGGATCAGTCTCCTCCTCCTCTGATCCACCAGTGGATCAGTCTCCTCCTCCTCTGATCCCCCAGAGGATCAGTCTCCTCCTCCTCTGATCCCCCAGTGGATCAGTCTCCTCCTCCTCTGATCCCCCAGAGGATCAGTCTCCTCCTCCTCTGAACCCCAGAGGATCAGTCTCCTCCTCCTCTGATCCTCCAGAGGATCAGTCTCCTCCTCCTCTGATCCCCCAGAGGATCAGTCTCCTCCTCCTCTGATCCCCCAGAGGATCAGTCTCCTCCTCCTCTGATCCCCCAGAGGATCAGTCTCCTCCTCCTCTGATCCCCAGAGGATCAGTCTCCTCCTCCTCTGATCCCCCAGAGGATCAGTCTCCTCCTCCTCTGATGCCCCAGAGGATCAGTCTCCTCCTCCTTTGATCCCCAGAGGATCAGTCTCCTCCTCCTCTGATGCCCCAGAGGATCAGTCTCCTCCTCCTCTGATCCCCCAGAGGATCAGTCTCCTCCTCCTCTGATCCCCCAGAGGATCAGTCTCCTCCTCCTCTGATCCCCCAGAGGATCAGTCCCCTCCTCCTCTGATCCCCCAGAGGATCAGTCTCCTCCTCCTCTGATCCCCCAGAGGATCAGTACCCTCTTCCTCCTCTGATCCCCCAGAGGATCAGTCTCCTCCTCCTCTGATCCCCCAGAGGATCAGTCTCCTCCTCCTCTGATCCCCCAGAGGATCAGTCTCCTCCTCCTCTGATCCCCCAGAGGATCAGTCTCCTCCTCCTCCGATCCCCCAGAGGATCAGTCTCCTCCTCCTCTGATCCCCCAGTGGATCGTCTCCTCCTCCTCTGATCCCCCAGAGGATCAGTCTCCTCCTCCTCTGATCCCCAGAGGATCAGTCTCCTCCTCCTCCGATCCCCCAGAGGATCAGTCTCCTCCTCCTCTGATCCCCAGAGGATCAGTCTCCTCCTCCTCCGATCCCCCAGAGGATCAGTCTCCTCCTCCTCCGATCCCCCAGAGGATCAGTCTCCTCCTCCTCTGATCCCCAGAGGATCAGTCTCCTCCTCCTCTGATCCCCAGAGGATCAGTCTGCTCCTCTGATCCCCAGAGGAAAGTCTCCTCCTCTGATCCCCCAGAGGATCAGACTCCTCCTCTGATCCCCAGAGGATCAGTCTCCTCCTCCTCTGATCCCCCAGAGGATCAGTCTCCTCCTCCTCTGATCCCCCAGAGGATCAGTCTCCTCCTCCTCTGATCCCCCAGAGGATCAGACTCCTCCTCTGATCCCCAGAGGATCAGTCTCCTCCTCCTCTGATCCCCCAGAGGATCAGTCTCCTCCTCCTCTGATCCCCCAGAGTATCAGTCTCCTCCTCTGATCCCCCAGAGGAAAAGTCTCCTCCTCTGATCCCCCAGAGAATCAGTCTCCTCCACCTCTGATCTCCCAGAGGATCAGTCTCCTCCTCCTCTGATCCCCCAGAGAATCAGTCTCCTCCTCCTCTGATCCCCCAGAGGATCAGTCTCCTCCTCCTCTGATCCCAGAGGATCAGTCTCCTCCTCCACTGATCCCCCAGAGGATCAGTCTCCTCCTCCTCTGATCCCCCAGAGGATCAGTCTCCTCCTCTGATCTCCCAGTGGATCAGTCTCCTCCTCTGATCCTCCAGAGGATCAATCTCCTCCTCCTCTGAACCCGCAGAGGATCAGTCTCCTCCTCCTCTGATCCCCCAGAGGATAAGTCTCCTCCTCTGATCCCCCAGAGGATCAGTCTCCTCCACCTCTGATCTCCCAGAGGATCAGTCTCCTCCTCCTCTGATCCCCCAGAGGATCAGTCTCCTCCTCCTCTGATCCTCCAGAGGATCAGTCTCCTCCACCTCTGATCCCCCAGAGGATCAGTCTCCTCCTCCTCTGATCCCCAGAGGATCAGTCTCCTCCTCCTCTGATCCCCCAGAGGATCAGTCTCCTCCTCCTCTGATCCCCAGAGGATCAGTCTCTCCTCCTCTGATCCCCCAGAGGATCAGTCTCCTCCTCCTCTGATCCCC
>NW_026780946.1:0-20366 GCF_030144855.1 Hypanus sabinus
AGTGCACGGTCTCAGTATCTTAAACAAACTTGGGCAAAAAGTCAAAACTTGTAGATATCCATGCAAACACTCATAATCTGACAGATGCAAGCACACACTTGCTTTTTCCAGAGATGTCTGGGCAGATATCTGCACCGTACATGAAGGGTGCTCCTGGTTACACACCCAATTCTACACCGATACTGAAAATGAGCAGAAGATTTGCTCTGGGCCTGGTGGAGTATGATGGAGTTGGAGTGCTGCCAGGGGTTTGACTTTTTTCTCAGTATAGCTATTTCTTGCAGCCTCTCTGGCAGTGAAGTTGTGTTGTTTGCTGCTGCCATTATTTACCATCTGGTTACTAAGTCATGTTTATTATTGCAGGGTAGGGGCCAAAAAATGCTGAGGTCCTGCAAAAGAAAGCAAAATCCAGGTAGCCCCACCGTCCAGGATATCTGATACCCTCGGGCGCTTTTGATCTGACAAGGTTCCAGACACAACAATTTCGTTACTACGGCACAGGACCTGGCAAAGGTAAACTGACAGCTTTCAAAAGAGGAAAAGTGAGAAATTGAGGCCAATGTGTTCCTGTGAGGGAGAGAGCCAAGGGGAACAAGTACAGGGTATCTCAGATATCGAGGGAATTTGAGGGTTGGATAAAGAGAAAAGAAGTGCATAGCAGGTAAAGGGAACTAAAGATAAGAGAGACTGATCAAGAATATAGAAACATGAGAAATTCTGTGGTCCAAAGCAACACACACAAAATGCTGGAGGAACTCAACATGTCAGGCAGCGATTTGCCCCGCTAATATGACGGAAGCTTTGGGCCTACTCAGTTTGCTCTGGGGAATTTGATCTCAGGACTCAATTTGGTTCGGAATACTGTTGTGGTTGCTTGCTTCAATTGTTTGAATGATTTGTTTTTTTCTGCTTTCTCTGTGCACATTGGGGGTAGGTCTTTATTTTTTAAAATTGGGTTCTTTCGGGTTCCTTGCTTTGTGACTGCCTGTAAGCAAACAAATCTCAAAGTTATATAATTTATACATTTTTTGTTAATAAATGTACTTTGAATACTTTGAATCTATGGAAAAGAGTAAACAGTCAACATTTCGGGCCGAGATCCTTGACAAATTAAGGGTTGACCCTTAAAAAAGAATTAGTAAGGAAAGAGAGGTAGTGAAACTTCACTGCAGACAGGATTACAGTAATTTCAGAATCAGAATCAGAATTGGGTCTATTATCACTGACATATGTTGTGAAATTTGTTCTCTTGTGCCAGCAGCACATAAAAACATTACTCTAAGCTATGAGAAGTAACTGTTCAAGAATATAGCCGAGATTCCTGTCATTTATTTGGGACACCGTGCCACTTAATTGGGAAAAGAGACTGTTGCCAAATGGTTTCTAACTAGCATCAGTCATGAGCACTTGCGTGACCGTTACAAACACAACACTGCTTTGAGCAAATTGTTTTTAAATAGCATCAGTTGTGTTTGTGTTCAAAAAGCAGTGATTTTTTTTGTCACTGATAGGTAACAAGAAATAAACAGAAAGTCAATTCAGAACTGTTTTGCTCACTATGGTTTCAAGCATTCAGGCTTGGCGATGCCAGAAACAATGGGGAGTGAAAATGAAATCAAATTAAGAACTACAGTACGAAAAATTTGAAGGTATCGACAATTATCTTGAAAGTTACAATGAAAATTCAGGTTTAAAGGACACAATTGTTAAAAAGATGTATGAAGGCAGTGCATTATCTACAGTAGGTGTCTGCACTGATGTTGTCCATTTACAGTCAATCAAAAGAACATGGCAGTGTACTCTGGATTAATTCCTCCATTAATAACTATTATGAACTAATACGTAGTTTTATACAACTGTAGTAGTATTGAGAACGCTCTAGTTTGTTCTGCATTTCACTTAAATACATAATTTGTTATTCAGTTAAATGGTAGTGTGGATTGTGTGAATAGTCAGAGGCTTTTCCCCAGGGCTGAAATGGCTAGCACAAGAGGGAATAGTTTAATGGTGCTTGAAAATAGTTACAGAGGAGATATTGGGGTAAGTTTTTTATGCGGAGAGTGATGAGTGCATGGAATCGGCTGCCGGAAGCAGTGGTGGAGGTGGATACGATAGGGTCTTTTAAGAGACTCCTGGATGGATACACGGAGCTTAGAAAAATAGAGGGCTATAGGTAAGCCTAGGTAGTTCTAAGGTAAGGACATGTTCGACACACCTTTGTGGGCCGAAGGGCCTGTATTGTGCTGTGGGTTTTCTATGTTTCTATGTAGTTTGGCTTTTTTATACCTTTTAACTATTTCCATGAAATTATGGCTAATTGGGGCAGCTGCTTAATTGGGCCAAAGTGTACTGGTTCCAGTGTCCCAAATAACTGGAATATATATATATATATATATATATATATACACAAAAAGAGAGCAAACTACTGAGGTGTGTTCAAGGGTTCATGCACCATTCAGTAGTCTGATGATGGAGAGGTCAAAGGTGTTAAATCAGTGTATTAAGGACAAAACAAAAGAGTACAATTAAGGTCTATTAGAGACAAGAGGGCCAATCTGTATACAGAGACAAAAGGTATAAGTGAGATTGTAAATAAACGATTTTCATCAGCATTCACAAAGGAAATGGACTTTGAAAATGGAGAACTTGGTGAAGGGGAAGGTGAAATAGAGAAGGGGGTCAGTTCTTTATTTCTTAGCAGGCTTAAAGGTAGCTAAATCTGCAGGAGTGGATGAGATGAGGAGGTATTTCTTCAGACAGAGGGTAGTATATGAGTGGAACTACTTTTCGCAGAGGGCTGTGGAGCCCAGGTCACTGGGTGTTTCCATACCAGGCTATGATGTAACCAGTTTGGATACTCTCTACTGTGCATCTATTGAATTTCTACTCTCTACTGTGCATCTTATTGAATTTTTTGAAGAAGTTACGAGGAATGTTGACGAGGGTAAGGCAGTGGATGTAGTCTATATGGACTTCAGCAAGGCCTTTGACAAAGTTCCACATGGAAGGTTAGTTAAGAAAGTTCAGTCGTTAGGTATTAATGCTGGAGTAATAAAATGGATTCAACAGTGGCTAGATGGGAGATGCCAGAGAGTAGTGGTGGATAATTGTTTATCAGGATGGAGGCCGGTGACTAGCGGGGTGCCTCAGGGATCTGTTTTGGGCCCAATGTTGTTTGTAATATACATAAATGATCTGGATGATGGGGTGGTAAATTGGATTAGTAAGTATGTCAATGATACTAAGGTAGGAGGTGTTGTGGATAATGAGGTGGATTTTCAAAGCTTGCAGGGAGATTTATGCCAGTTAGAAGAATGGGCTGAACGTTAACAGATGGAGTTTAATGCTGAGAAGTGTGAGGTTCTACATTTTGGCAGGAATAATCCAAATAGAACATACAGGGTAAATGGTAGGGCATTGAGGAATGTGGAACAGTGGAACAGAGAGATCTAGGAATAACAGTGCATAGTTCCCTGAAGGTGGAGTCTCATGTAGATAGGGTGGTGAAGAAGGCTTTTGGAATGCTGGCCTTTATAAATCAGAGCATTGAGTATAGAAGTTGGGATGTGATGTTAAAATTGTACAAGGCATTGGTAAGGCCAAATTTGGTCACCAAATCTGGTCACCAAATTATAGGAAAGATATCAATAAATTAGAGAGAGTGCAGAGACGATTTACTAGGATTTTACTTGGTTTCAGCACTTAAGTTACAGAGAAAGGTTGAACAAGTTAGGTCTATATTCATTGGAGCGTAGAAGGTTGAGGGGGGGATTTGATCGAGGTATTTAAAATTAAATTAAAAAGAGGGATAGATAGAGTTGACGTGAATAGGCTGTTTCCATTGAGAGTAGGGGAGATTCAAACGAGAGGACATGATTTGAGAGTTGGGGGCAAAAGTTTAAGGGAAACACGAGGGGTTATTTCTTTGCTCAGAGAGTGATAGCTGTGTGGAATGAGCTTCCTGTAGAAGTAGTAGAGGCCAGTTCAGTTGTGTCATTTAAGGTAAAATTGGATAGGTATATGGACAGGAAAGGAGTGGAGGGTTATGGGCTGAGTGCGGGTAGGTGGGACTAGGTGAGATTAAGAGTTCGGCACGGACTAGGAGGGCCGAGATGGCCTGTTTCCGTGCTATGATTGTTATATGGTTATATGATTTATAAACATTTGTCCATATCCCCTTACAGCCTCTGGCTTTACCTCCGACCCTCACACCCAGCTCCACCTGCTCTTGTCCCCTCTATTCTTCCTTGTCTCTATCATCCATACTCTCCCAACTCCACCGTCCCTGTGTCACACCACGCTCCATCCACACATTATCTCCCTCCTTACCCATTTCTGCCTATCGCCTGCCAGCCTACACTTCACCCTCTCCCTCTCACCTCTACACTCACTGTCTACCCTCCACCCTCTCTGTCCTGATAAAGGGTGCTGACCCTTTGCCTCTATAGCCGCTGCCTGAGCTGCTGAACTCTTCCAACAGTTTGTTTTTTATCTTTAGGTTAAAGCACTGCGGTCTTCTGGGGTTGTCTACTGTGTCTAGTGCTCCTGACGCAGTCTCCACTACATTTTGTGAGACAAAATGGTCTCCTCCTCATTTTGGGGGACCGCTTTGTCGAGCACCTCAGCACCATCCACCACAAGCGGGTCTTTCTGCACAAACCTTTTAATTCTGATTCCCATTCCTCTTCCGATGTGACGATGCACGGCTTCCTTTTGTGCCAAGAAGAGGCTACCCTTAGGGTGGAGGAGCAACACCTTATATTCTGTCTGGCTGGCCTCCAACCTGATGGTATGAATATCGATTTCTCCTTCCAGTGAATAAAAACTCTCCCCTGCCCCCCATTCTGCACTCTGACCTATTACTTCTTCTCACCTGCCTATTACATCCCCCTGGGTCCCCTCCACCTTCCTTTTCTCCTATTGTCCACTCTCCTCTCCAGAGTAGGTTAGTAAATTTGAGGATGATACCAAGATTGGTAGAATTGTGGATATTGTGGAAGGCTGGCCAAGAATACAGCATGATATAGGTCAGTTGCAGATATGGGCAGAGAAATGGCAGATAGAGTTTAGTCCAGATAAATGAGAGGTGTTGAACTTTGATAGGGCAAATACAAGAAGACGGTACACTATTATGGGCAAGATCTCTAACAGTGTTGCTGAGCAGAGGGAGCCTGGGATCCAGGTTCATAGCCCCTTGAAAGTGGCTACGTAGTTCGCTGGGGTGGTTAAGAAGGCTTATAGAATGCCAACTTTTATTAGTCGAGGCATTGAATTCAAAAATCAAGAGGTTATTTGCAACTTTATGAAACTGGTTGGAATACACATTTGGAATACAGGTTTGCATACAGTTCTGGTCATCCCACTATAGGAAAGATGTTGGATTCTTTGGAGAGGGTGCAGAATGCTGCCCTGGTTCAGAGGGTATGTGCTATCATGAGAGGCTGGACAAACTTGTGTTGTTTTCTCTGGAGCAGCAGAAGCTGAGGGGAGAACTGAAAAAGGTTTATAAGATTATGAGAGGCATAGTTAGAGTAGACAGGGAGTACCTGTTTCCCAGGGTTGATATGTCTTAATACCAGACAGCATGCATTAAAAGTGAGAGGGGGTAGGTTCAAGGGGTATGTGAGGAGTTAGTTTTTTACTCTGAGTGTGGTGGATGCCTGGAATATGCTGCCCAGTATGGTGGTAGATGTAAATACATGAGAGGCTTTTAAGAGATGTTTGGATAGGCACATGGATTTGAGGAAGATGGAGGGACACGGACATGGTGTAGGCAGAAGAGACTAGTGTTTTGGTGTTCTTGATTTGCTTTTTAGCTGGTTCACCACAACATTGTGGGCTGAAGGGCCTTTTCCTGTGCTGTACTCTTCTACGTTCTAATCAATTTGCTGACAGGAGCTAGAGGGTTGATATTAAAAGACTGTCTTTGTGATTGTGGCCAGTGATTTCCCCACAGGCAGCAATGCTGAACCCTGGCTGTTTGTAACATACATGAATGATTTGTATTTGGATTTCGGAAGCTTGATCAGAAAAAAATGGTAGGTGTGATGAAGTTGCTGACAGTGTGAAGAGTGGTCTTAGCTTGCAGGGTGACACCAATGTGTCATGTGAATCAGTGAACCAGGCTGAGAAATAGCAGATGAGCGCTCTGATAAGGTGAGATTTAAATGTTAGATGATGCAATTTGGAAGCACCGAGGAGGCTAGAATATACACCATAAATGGTAAGATTCTCAGAAGCTCTGAGGAACAGAAAAACCTTGGTATACAAGTCCAAAAATCATTGAAGATGGCAGCACAGGCAACCCATGTGTCCTCTTCAGAATTTCCATGTTTAGGGTGACGCAGTAGCGCAGCGGTTTGCGCACTGCTGTTGTAACGCCGGCAGTATGCTTCCATTCCTGCCACTGCCCGCAAGGAGCTTGTGCGCTCGCTCCATGACCGCGTGGGTTTCCTCCAGCTGCTCTGGTTTCCTCCCACATACCAAAGACGTAGGGGTTGGTAGTTTGTGGGTGTTCCATGTTGGCACCGTAACTTCCCCCAGCACTTTCTTGGGCTGCGTGGGCCACGGACCCAAATGATGCATCTTACTCAATGTTTCGATGTTTATCTGACAAAGTGACTATGTGACAAGTGACAAGCGATCATGTGACAAACAGTGCTAAATTTATTTTTATTCATTGAGATACAGTGTGGAATTGATTCTTCTGGCCCTTCGTGCCACACTGACCAGCAAACCCGTCCCCTAACCTAACCAGGGGACAATTTACAAAGTCCAATTAACCTACTAACTACTATGTCTTTGGATTGTGGGAGGAAACCCACATGTTCAATATCCGAACTCCTTACAGTCAGTGGCAGGAATTGAAGTCGGGTCGCCAGTATTATGCTACCAGGCCGCCCTTTTGTTCCACGGCCTCATCTTTGTCATGATGTGGCCACCCTCAAGGTGCAGGAGAAACACCTTATATTCCATCTGGGTAGACTCCAGCCTGATGGCATGAATATCAATTTCTCCTTCTGATATAAAAAAATTCCCTCCCCCTCCCCTCTTCTCTTATTCCACACTCTGACATTTTACCCCTTCTCACCTTGGGTCTCCTCCTCCTTCTCTTTCTCCCATGATCCACTCTCCTCTCCTATCAGATTCCTTCCTCTCCAGGCCTTGACCTTTCCTACTGATGCACCATCAATAACTCACTCTGAGACGTGAAGGCGAGATATCGGCTTTTATTGACTGGAAGAAGGAACAGGCAGTGAGTGACCACCATACTACATCCTGGAGACTGAGAGGCCGGGCTCCGGTCTCAATCGCCTTTATACAGGGGTCTGTGGGAGGAGCCACAGGAGTAGTCAGCAGGGGGCGTGTCCAGACAGGTATATGTAGTTCACCACACCTACCTGCCTGGTAACCTGGGCAAAAATCTCTTCAAAATGGCGTATGGTAAACTGGCCTTTATTAGTTAGCACAATAACCTCCTTTCTCTATGAGGCAACTCGAACTGCACACAACACTCCAGGTGTAGCCCACCTTTATAGAGCCGTTCATGACATCCCAACTCTTACTCTTTGCCAAGGTCAATGAAGCAAAACCACCCAAATGTCCTCTTCAAAAGTTACATCCTCACAGAAGGTGGCTAATAAAGAGGCATGCAAGCCCAGAAGCCTAGAAAGCCTGTACACAGTGCTGTGATAGATCAAGTTCATTACCTCTGGATGTGGTTGCTCACTGTTCTGGCCACAGACACACTAAATAGCATTAATCTGATCAGGAAGGAGTTTGATTTCTGCTGACAGCAGCTGATCAGAAATGCAAAATTTCACTATTTCATGTTTAGTGCAGACGGTTCAAGTGGAGATAAGTGTGCGCTTACCCCTCAGACTCAAACAACTTAGGATGACAAAAACTGCACGTGAAGTTCTGCAAAACTTACAGTAAAACCTTGGCCAAGTCCAATTGAAAGCATAACAATATTTTTTTCAGTATTTTGGATAGCAGTCTGCATAGTGCGGGGCTCTAAATGTGGCTGGGATCTGAGTTCTGGCGAAACCTTACTAGGAGCAACTTTCTAGTCTTGTCAAGGCCCTAGTTTCAAAGGAACTGGCCTTCTGCATGCTCTCTTGCTCTGAGTTCCTGTAGGCCAGGACGGAAGGGAATTTGGGTGTCCTGTTGTGGGCATAATGGGCCAAGGATCTATTCCTGAGCTGTACTATGTCTAAAACTGACGATTATCCAATCACTTTAAAGTAAAACATAAGTTCCTCTGGTTCGACTGTAGATGGGGGTACTATCTCTGCTAATGAGGAATATGAAGAAACCTCTCTCAATTCAGCTAAGTTTGCAGCTACTGATAATCAATGGTCAGAAGCACTTTGTGGCTTTTCAAGTTTTGTTTGTTTAAACAGAAATCATGGCCCGCAGGTGCTGGTGAAGTACAGGCTTTATGCCTCTTTCTTTTGATGCACCAGACTCTTTGCAAACTGGCAAAGTCCATACCTGCAGGATTTAATTTCCTTATTTATTATGGGTAATTGACTGTGCAACATGATCATATGAGAATGTGGTCCTCCTGTCTCCTTGAGCACGGCAGCATGATGCAGGCTGTAGATAACTGTTCCCACTGTGTGGAGGGATACGACCTGGGAGTTTCTGCGAAAGTGGGAGTTAAAGTATGTGTGTTTGATGTGAATTCTTATCACTGTTGCCGTCACACTCTTTATACTCTCCTGGATTGTTAGATCCTCTTGGGTGGCTGTCTCGGCCTGTCTCTGTTGTTGCCTTGTAGCTGCTGCTGGTAGCCTTTGCTTTAATGATCTGTAAGATTAAGAATCTGTACTGGCTTTCATGAACTGTCCAAGTTTCTGCTTTGTCTTTGGCTTTTGCAGGTCTGCAACAATCACAAGGCAACCCAATAAAATAAAGTGCTGAAAATAGTCACATAGTTCATGATAGAGTTAACAGACCCTACAGTGCAGGGTATCTGTGCTGGTCACTGAATAATTGTTTAGAATAATGCCGTCTTCTAGCACTTGGCCCCGAGCTGCCTGTGCCTTGATCATTCACCTTCATCTCAAAACTTGTTGAACATTATGAGAGTGGCTCCCTCTACTAATCCCTCTGGCAGTGTGTTCTGGATTCTGAAAAAAAAAATCAGATCACCTCTCGATCTGGCTCCCAACACCCTATCCATCTGTGTTCTCATTCCTGACATGAACACACGAGGCCGAGAATCAATTTCACACTGGTGACTTCACCTTCCTGTATCCATGGGTGGATTTGAGCCAGCATCCCAACAGATCAAAAGAGCTGGAACTTTTTATGAAGTCATCAGGTCATGCATGGGAACTGGAAATCTTCTGCCCACTGCTACTGCCCAGCTCCCTGAAGGCCTTAACCTAGTGTTCATTATCACTTCTGACCACCTTGGTTCTCCAGTGGATCACAGGACAGTGTTAGCCACACATTTATGCTCATGAAACGGACGCTACCTATAACTCTTTTCAAAAAGGAGACAAATATGGTAATAAAAAGTGAACAGATACCCTTTTATTCCTGATGTCTGAGTGTCTGCCATGCTGGTCTTAGCACTGACCACTAGGGCGGCACTATTCTGCCCTCTTCCTGTACCACAATTGTCTGGACCCAAAGTCACGAGAGGACTTTTCTCTGGGGAGAAGCAAGATCCTGAAAGGGTTAAAAGAATGGGAAACATTTTGAAAGGATGGTTTTACATGACTTGTTGCGTGTTCCATTCGCATTACTTGAACAGCACACTGCCAAAATCACCAGCTGGATCTTGTCTCCAGTAAAATGGTGCAGACTCTGTTTTTATTCATGGAGTCTACAATATTTAATTCAAAGCTTTTTAACTTAATGCTGTTGCGGTCATACTTACGCTAAGTAAACAATAACTGGAATAGCAGCCGTGACGACAACCTAAACAGACAAGTAACAACTTATCCACATCAAACTGGAAACCTTCGAACTCACGATGCAGTCACAGGCATCACGTAACATTCACGTCAGTTATTTGCTTTCTGAAAATCCCTGCTAATCAGTTTGCGCCATTTCCAGAGAAGAACCAGAGATCTTAGACATAGAGGAGCTAAAGATGGAGCCAGAGGGAGACTTCTTTGAATTCATCTGTGAAACGGTTTACATTTTCTTTCTTCTCTTCTTTCCATTTCAAGGTGGCTGGGGTCCTCTTGGAGTGCATGATCTATAGCTGCACACAAACTGCAGTTCTTCATGGCAGTGGGTTCCCGGTCTTGGAGGTCGCCGAGCAGCCCTGCGTTGTAATTCGATTCTTTGTCGGTGTCTTCGACTGAAGTGACACCGAGACAGCAGTGTACGCTGCGACACTGCAGACTGTAAAATCAAAACAACAAGCTTTTGACCTCCCCTCTCTCTGTGACAGGAATGATACCTCTCTTCAATTTAACATCAGAGAATATATACAGTGTACAACCTGAAATTCTTACTCTTCACAGACACATCCATGAAGCAAAAACCCCAAAGAGTGAATGATAGTAACTTCAGAACCCCAACGCTCCCCTTCTCCTCCCATGTACTATTTAGTTACAGCCTTTTACTTCGCTGGCGTTTAGGGCAGAAATGAAGGTCCTCTATCTCTGTTTGTCCTTCGCCATCTTCTGTATCGTGCCCCAGGTGTGGTTCAGGATCCTCACCTCTGCCTCTATGGTACTGCGCCAAGTTGTCTTTGGTCTTCTGCATTTCCTCTGCCCTCTAGGAATGCATGAAGTGCTGTCTTGATGAAGGAGTTGGCCTCTCTTCTCATCACGTGCCCAGCATATCTCCCAACATTTACTCATGATGATTGTGGCCGTGCTCTCTTGGTGACACTGGATCAGTAAGGCATGGATGGAGATCCTTCTTGGCAAAAAAATACAGAGGAACGTCTGGAGGCTCATGGTGTGGAATGACGACAGCTTGGCAAGGTTGTCCATTGTCACGTGCCAGCATTCTGACCATACAAGAGTGTGGACAGAACACAGTTCTGGTACAATTTCACCTTGGTGTGGATCCAATGCACAAACAGCAGCAGAAGCAACAATCCTCCCCGCCCCCCCACACTTGCACCAGCAAGAGCACTGCCCCCCCCCACCCCCCACCAGCAAGCAATAGCAAAAGCCCTCAAAGAGACCTTGGTCTAGAGTCTATCAAAAACTACGGTCCATAACCCAGCAATTCAGTATCTCAGATAGGCTCTCTCTCTCTCTCCCTCTTTCTCTCTCTCTCTCTCCCTCTCTCTCTCTCTCTCTCTCTCTCCCCCCTCTCTCTCTCTCTCTCTCTCTCTCTCTCTCTCTCTCTCTCTCTCTCCCTCCCTCCCTCCCCTCTCCCTCTCTCCCCTCTCTCTCTCTCTCTCTCTCTCTCTCTCTCTCTCTCTCTCTCTCGGGAAAGAGAGGTCACTCTCCTGCAACTCTCTGTTCTGATGTTACAGTCTGTGTTGGTTCTCCAAGCCCCACCATTCAGGGACTGATGGGCTCTCACCATCCATCAAAAAAGAGAGAAAGAGAGTGGGGAGCAGAAGTCGCTTGAGTACTGGGGCCTTCTTCTGTCATCAGCACACGCAGCCTGTTGACCTGATGTTTCAGTCTCCAACGACGCTTCAGTTGGTGACATTGGTGAGGAACCAGGTATTCTACGGGGAGGCTCCCCGAAGGCGCATGTCTTCCAGGGTGCTCTTGGAGATCGCAATGCACCAGGCTGCGGTGTATGGCTTAGAATCCAGAACAGTGAAATAATTCTGCCCAGACTGGAATGGCTGAAAGGCTCACCACATTCTGCATTGGTGTTCTCTGCTCTTTCAAGATCCACATCTAGCTTTCTTCATGGGGCACAGGTTCATATACAGAGTAAAGCTCACTCTGATACACCCCATCAAAGGATCCCAAGTCCACATGACCAGAACCTGGATATAGAGTAAAGCTCCCTACACAACTGTCTCATAAACTGCACACAGGTAGGGTCAAGAGAGTTAGATACTGGGTATAGCTTTTGCTTAATTGTGCCATTAAACACTCTCATGATAAGTGGAAAACTTTCAAAGTTCAAAATTCAAAGTAAATTTATTACTAAAGTACAAATATGTCACCATATACAATCCTGACATTCATTTTTTTACAGGCAGACTCAATACAGCCAATTTGCCATAATAGAGTCAATGAAAGACTGCACGAACAGGGTGGACAACTGGTGTGCAAAATGTGAAAGTACAAAAAGTAAGTATAAATAAATAAATAAATACATACATAAATATTGAGAAGAAGAGATGAAGAGTTCTTGAAAGTGAGTCTGTAGGTTATGGGAACAGTTATGTGATGGGACAAGTGAAGTTGTCTCCTTTGGTTCAAGAGTCTGGTGGTTGAGTGGTAGTAACTGTTCCTGAACCAGGTGGTGTGAGTCCTGAGGCTCCTATGCCTACTTCCTGATGGCAACAGTGAGAAGAGAGCATGCCCTGGGAGGTAGGTTCCCTGATGATGGATGCTGCTGTCCTGCAACAATGCTCCATGTGGATGTGCTCAATGGTGGGGGGACTTTACTGGGTGATGGACTGGACCATATCCACTACTTTTTGTAGGGTTTTCCATTCTGGGGTGTTGGTGCTTCCACACCAGTTTGTGATGCGTCCAGTCAATATACTGTCCACCACACATCTATAGAAGTTTGTCAAAGCTTAGATGTCATGCCAAATCTTTGCAAATTTCTAAGGAAGGAAAGGTGCTGCTGTGCTTTCTTTGTAATTGCACTTACATGCTGAGCCCAGGACATGTCCTATGAAATGATAACACCAAGGAATTTAAAGTTGCTGACCCTCTCCAACTCTGATCCTCCAATGAAGACTGGGTCACGGACCTCTGATTTTCTTCTCCTGAAGTCAATAATCAGCTCTTTCATCTTGCTGACATTGAATGAGAGATTGTTATTGTGGCATTGGAGCCAGGCTTAGCCTCACAGTCATAAGTATAAAGCGAGTAGAGCAGGGGGCTAAGCACACAGCCTTGTGGTTCTCCTGTGCTGATGGATATCATGGAGGAGGTGTTGTTGCCAAACCGAAATGACTAGGGTTTGAAAGTGAGGAGATCAAGGATCCAAATGCACAATTGCTTTCTCTTTACAGCCTGAGAAATGCAGCCTGGGCAGAGTTGACTACTGGGTTAAACTCCATTTCCATTCAGACACTGCCAGGGATGATACAGTGTGGGTTAATTGTACAGTCCCCTCTACACTTTCCCAGAAGACATACTGAAGACAAACACTTTAGGTGTCAAATGCAGGGTAACAATCCCTCTTCATTAACCCACTAAACAGATACAGTGCAGGGTCAGATAAAAACTCCCTACAGACCATAGGACCTTGGAGCAGAATTAGGCCATTCACCCCATCGGGCCTGCTCTGCCATTCCATCATGGCTAATTTATTATTCCTCTCAACCCCATTCTCCTGCCTCTCCATGTAATCTTTAACACCCTTACTAATCAAGAACCTATCAACTTCTGCTTTAAATATACCCAGTGAGTTGGCCTCTGCAGTCATCTGTGCCAATGAGTTCCACAGGTTCACTACCCTCTGGCTAAACATCACCACCCTCTGGCTTCAGTCTTTCCCATTGAACACTCCCAAGACAGGCACACCATGGTTAAAGAAAGAGTAAAGCGTTCTCTCCACTTTATTGTTATTCATTTACAGGACATGTATATATTGTCTACCTCTAATTGACTACATTATTACACTGTGTGTTGAGTCATACTGCTTTCCCTGCCCAAGAGTACATGCCATATCTAACTGTCTTATTTGGCAGGCATTTGTGACCAGGAAGGGTCTTTACAACAAACCAATAGTTTCATAGTTACTGTTACTATGACGAGCTTCTTATATTAAAAAACTAGCTTCCAGATTTCAAAGTTCAAATAACTTTTATCATCAAAGTACATAGCCACTATATGCAACCGGAGATTCATTTTCCTGTGGGTATACAATACTCAGTAAATCTATAGCACAGTAATTATAACGGGGTCAATGAAAGATCATCCAGAGCGCTGAAGACAACAAACTGTGCACATGCAAATATAAATAAATAGGAGTAAATAAGCAGAACATGAGATAATGAGATAAAGAGTCCTTAAAGTGAGATCATTGTGTGAAATTAGATTCTCTCATTTCAACATCGAGACTCAAATTCGTGCCCCCAGACCAGTGTTCAGAATTTAATTTGCACGTCCATTAACCTAATTTTTTTTAGAACGGAATATGCCTTATTCAAAAATAAAATTATATACAATAAACCATTCAATGACTCTCAAGCCTTCACAAATGTTTCCATTATGGTCTTTACATTTCCACACTTTTTGCCACCAACGTGGCACTCCGTTACACCATATTTACGTACTGTTGTTGAGGGGTATACACCCCACCCCCTACCCTTCAACTCCCACGGGAGAAGAACCCTAGACTGTGGTCCTTCCCCACCGGGCACAAACGGTGGCTGCACCAAGTTTCAGTGTGTCCCTCAGCACGTACTTCTGCAGCCGAGAATGTGCAGTCAGCAGCATTCTCCCACGGACATCTCCATGTGCTGGTAGACCACCAAGTTTCAACATGTTCTGCCACAAAAACAACACAGGACAGATTAAAACTTCCATCCAGGACACCTCAAGGCTGTAGCTCCCTCTACTGTTGCCTTATAACAGGGCTTAACACTAGCCAGTCTGATGGATCTTCCTCACCGGGCCTGTGTGAATGAAAAGCATCTGAGCAAGCTGGAGATTATTCAGCTAGTTATTCCTTGGCCTAACCTGGAGCAGTTCACTTCTGTCCGAAGTTCAGGGCCGTCTACCTCTTCCTGGAGCAAAGGGTCAACCAGTTTCTCTCCACAAGCATAATTGTTCGCCATAAGCATTCTCACCTTAAACAACTTCAGCTTCATTCACTTTCAAGGCCTTCAATCTGAAACGATTGTTTCTGTTGTCATTTTGCTCTCAAGTTCTTGCTTTCTCCTTGCAGTTATTTTATTTCTCAGTTACAGAATCAGGCTTATTATCACTGACATGAAATCGGTTGTAGTGTGGCAGCTGGACAGTGCAAAGACATAAAGTTACATTAAATGACAAAATAATGTATAACAAGGTAGTGCTCGTGGGTTCGTGGACCATTGTGAATCTGTTGGTGGAGGGGAAGAAGCTGTTCCTAGATCACTGAGGGTTGGTCTTCAGGCTTCTGAAGGTAGTAACGAGAAGAGGGCATGACCCAGATGGTGGGTGGCCTTATTGATGGAAGCAGCCTTTTTGAGGCACCGCTTCTTGATAATGCCCTCGATGGTAAGGGGAGTTGTGTTTGTGATGGAGCGGGTTGAGTCTGCAACATTCTACAACCTCTCGTGATCCTTTTGCATTGGAGCCTCAGTAAATCTACAGAGGATAGAGGGTAACAGGGTAAAACGAGTGCAGCAAAACACAGGGAAATCCTGCAAGAGAACTGCGATTTGGGAGAAGATTAGTTTTCCAGCAAGACAATGGCCCCAAGCATAAAGCCAAAGCTACACAGGGATGGCTTAAAAACACCAAAGTTAATATCCTGGATTGGCCAAGTCAGAGTCCAGTCCTCAATCCAAGGAGAATTTGTGGCTGGACTTGAAAAGGGCTGTTTACTCACAATCCTCATGCAATCTGACAGAGCTTGAGCAGTTCTGAAAAGTTGCAGTGTCCAGATGTGCAAAGCTGATAGAGACCTATCCACACAGACTCAAGGTTGTAATTGCAGCCAAAGGTGCATCTACTAAATCCTGACTTGAAGGGGGTGAATACTTATGCAATCAATTATTTTGCGTTTCAAACTTGTAATTAATTTGATCACTTTTTAGAGATTTATTTTCACTTTGACACAAAAGAGTCTTTTTCTGTTGATCAGCATCAAAAAAGCCAAATTAAATTCACTGTGATTCAAAGTTGTAAAACAACAAAACTTCCAAGGGGGGAGAGTGGTGAATACTTTTTAGAGGCACTGTATGTTGGTCCTAGAACCGATCCTCTAACATGTTCCTTGTCTCCCTATCGTGACTTGGTGGACATTTCATCCTCCCATTAGTAACTACTAGGTGACATTCAGACTGATGATGAAAAATTCCAAGAAATTCAGATACAAATTAGAGTTAGGTTCCAGGCAATCATCATCTTTTGATACTCTGACATTGAGTAAGGCTATGACTGATCTGATTGTGATCTTAACTCTGTATTCCAGTCTAGCCACAGTGACCTTTCACTCACTTGCTTATCAAGAGCCTGTTCATTTCCGCCTTAAAAATATCGAAAGTGTCTGCTTCTGCCAATTTCTCCGGAGGGCACTTCAAACACACCTGGATTCCTTTGGAAAAAAATATTCTGCCTCACTTCTGTGTTAATGCTGAGAAGTGTGAGGTTCTACATTTTGGCAGGAATAATCCAAATAGAACATACAGGGTAAATGGTAGGGCATTGAGGAATGCAGAGGAACAGAGAGATCTAGGAATAACAGTGCATAGTTCCCTGAAGGTGGAGTCTCATGTAGATAGGGTGGTGAAGAAGGCTTTTGGAACGCTGGCCTTTATAAATCAAAGCACTGAGTACAGAAGTTGGGATGTAATGTTAAAATTATGTAATGTTAAAAGGCATTGGTAAGGCCAAATTTGGAATATTGTGTGCAGTTCTGGTCACCGAATTATAGGAAAGATATCAATAAATTAGAGAGAGTGCAGAGACGATTTACTAGTATGTTACCTGGGTTTCAGCACTTAAATTACAGAGAAAGGTTGAACAAGTTAGGTCTCTATTCATTGGAGCGTAGAAGGTTGAGGGGGGATTTGATCGAGGTATTTAAAATTTTGAGAGGGATAGATAGAGTTGACGTGAATAGGCTGTTTCCATTGAGAGTAGGGGAGATTCAAACGAGAGGACATGATTTGAGAGTTAGGGGGCAGAAGTTTAAGGGAAACACGAGGGGGTATTTCTTTACTCAGAGAGTGATAGCTGTGTGAAATGAGCTTCCTGTAGAAGTAGTAGAGGCCAGTTCAGTTGTGTCATTTAAGGTAAAATTGGATAGGTATATGGACAGGAAAGGAGTGGAGGGTTATGGACTGAGTGCGGGTAAGTGGGACTAGGTGAGATTAAGAGTTTGGCACGGACTAGGAGGGCCGAGATGGCCTGTTTCCGTGCTGTGATTGTTATATGTTATATGTTATTGGGAAATAATGGCCCTAGTTCAGGACTGTGGCTAGACTGGTGGAGAGCCAACAACCTGTCCTCTGAATGTGAACAAAACAAAAGAGATGGTTGTTGACTTCAGGGGGGTACGGAGCGACCACTCCCTGCTGAACATCGACGGCTCCTCAGTACAGATCGTTAAGAGCACCAAATTTCTTGGTGTTCACCTGGCGGAGAATCTCACCTGGTCCTGCAACACCAGCTCTATAGCAAAGCATCTCTACTTTCTGCGAAGGCTGAGGAAAGTCCATCTCCTCCTCCACCCCCCATCCTCATCACATTCTACAGGGGTTGTATTGAGAGCATCCTGAGCAGCTGCATCACTGCCTGGTTCGGAAATTGCTCCGTCTCAGATCGCAAGACCCTGCAGCGGATAGTGAGGTCAGCTGAGAAGATCATCAGGGTCTCTCTTCCCGCCATTACAGACATTTACACTACACGCTGCATCCGCAAAGCGAACAGCATTATGAAGGACCCCACGCACCCCTCATACAAACTCTTCTCCCTCCTGCTGTCTGGGAAAAGGCTCCGAAGCATTCGGGCTCTCACGACCAGACTATGTAACAGTTTCTTCCCCCAAGCCATCAGACTCCTCAATACCCAGAGTCTGGACTGACACCAACCTACTGTGCCTATTGTTTTGTTTATTAGTTATTGTAATGCCTTCACTGTTTTGTGCACTTTATGGGTAGGTCGGTCGTCTAGTGTAGTTTTCTCTGTGTTGTTTTTTACATAGTTCAGTGTAGTTATTGTATTGTTTCATGTAGCACCACAGTCCTGGAAAAAGTTGTCTTGTTTTTACAGTGTACTGCACCAGCAGTTATGTTCGAAATGACAATAAAAAGTGACTTGATTTAACTAGTGTCACCTAATATACATACAATCAGTCTGTATTTAAGCCAATCTTATGTATTTATATGATATGTTTTTTATTGCATTCTTTATACTTATTGTGTTCTTTTATGCTGCATCAGATCTAGCATAACTAACATTTCACACTCCTTTACACTTGCCTACCAAAGAAAGACAATGAGCAACCTTAAATCTTGAATCTTGAAGAAGAAACCTCAGAATGAGAATCAGGTTTAATATCACTGGCAAATGTGGTGAAATTTGTTGACTTTGCTGCAGCAGTAAATACATGATAATAGAGAGAAAGAAATAGTGAATTACAGCAAGTGTATACACAAGCGTATATAATGTGTGTATATATGTGTGCATGTGTGTGTGTGTGTGTTGCTTTGTGGCTGCTCGTAAGCAGACAAATCCCAACATTGTATAATTTATACATACTTTGTTAATAAATGTACTTTAAATTTTTGTTTTGTGGCTGCCTGTAAAGAGGTGGATCTCAAGGTTGTATGTAGCTTACATACTCTGATAACAAATGTACTTCGTACTTTGGATAGTTACGTCCTCAGATAAGGAGACCAGTACTTTACAAAGGACTCTAGATGTGATCTCACCATTGTAACTAAAGAGCTACCTCCCACTTATGCATTAAATTCTCCGCACTAATAAACAGGAGCATTGCATTCACTTTCCTTGCTATTGTATAATTGTACTTAGCAATTACTGCAATTGTAATATTGTAGATTGTAACAGTCTATTAGCTATTCGCTTTACCTACAAACTAGCCTTTTGTGGATCATGCTCTAGATATTCAGGTGTCTCTATACCTCAGAGTTCTGCAATCTCTGTTGTTTAGATTTTTTAAATTGTTCCAGTTAAAATGGACAATTTCATGTGTTCATGCTTACATTCCACCTGCCAGATTTTTACCACTTGCAATCCACACTCTCCAATCTCAACCTA
This sequence comes from Hypanus sabinus, assembly GCF_030144855.1. Classification (NCBI taxonomy): domain Eukaryota; kingdom Metazoa; phylum Chordata; class Chondrichthyes; order Myliobatiformes; family Dasyatidae; genus Hypanus; species Hypanus sabinus. Next base: position 19,071 of record NW_026780946.1, read on the forward strand.
CACTCAGTGAGCCACTTAACTACAAAGCAGAAACACCTCCTGAACCTCCTAAAGTAGCTGCTGAGTGTATATCTGTAGTTTTCTGCTGCTGCAGCCCACCCACTTCAAGGTTTGATGTGTTGTACCTTCAAGATGCTCTTCTGCACATCACTGTTGTAACGTGTGGTTACTGCCATCCTCCTGTCAGCTTGTGAAACCACTTTGAAGCTGTTATGGATCTATATTCCCAGATCCCTTTGTTCTACCATTCACTGGATAAGTCCTACCCTGGTCCTCCCAAAGTACAACTCTTCACACTTGTCTGCATTAAATTCCATCTGTTGTTTTTCAGCCCATCTTTCTAGCTGGTTCAGATCCCGCTGCAAGCTTTAATAGTTTTCCTCGCTATCCACTACACCCCCATCTTGGTGACATCTACAAATTTGCTGATTTAGTTTATCACATTATCATCCACATCATTAAGTAACTTATTTATTGAGACACAGTGCAGAATAGACCCTCTTGGCCCTTCAAGCCACACCGCCCAGCAATCGCCCAATTCAATCCTCACCTTATCACAAGACAATTTACAATGACCAGCTAACCTACCAAGCAGTATGTCTTTGGACTGTGGGAGGAAACCGGAGCACCCGAACGAAACACATGGGGAGAACATACAAACTCCTTACAGACAGTGGTGGGAATTGAACCTGGGTCACCTGTACATGTAAAGCTTTGTGCTAACCACTATGCTACGGGCCACCCCAGTATTAATACAGATAACTAACAGAAGCATTGATCCCAGGGGCACAGCACTGGGCCCAGGCCTCCAGTCAGAGAGGCAACCAGCTAACAGCCCTGACTGGTCAAAAAACAGTTGTTATGGAAACAGAAATGACGAATCCTTCTGTACAGACAGTGATGGAGGACCTTCATTGCTGCCCTTAATGCCAGTGGCATAACGGTCAGTGAGTAGGTAAGTTGTAGTTCTGGCACAATCTGTTTACTGATACTGCTCTGATCTGACACATTATCAGATCCACTGTGCCTGGTGTGTGCTGTCTTAGCTCCAAAGTGTCTGGAGCACTCAGCACTGAACATGTTACCTTATGAAGGAACTGGAAAATCTCCTCAGCGGTGACTTGGGTCAACAGGATGTGATGAGAGAACATCCTCCTTTATTGGACCTTAGTGAATATTCTGTATTTAATGATGAGCTTATCTTGTTTTCCTAGATTTTATAGCTAAGAACAATGACTAATGATACAATTCACTGAATAAACTGAGACTTATTAATCTAAAGTTCAAAGTAACTTT
>NW_026780947.1:0-20318 GCF_030144855.1 Hypanus sabinus
GAATCAAGTCTCGAGTTGTTAACGATAAACTCTATGATGTAAAGTGAGACTAAACCTTGAGTACTGTGTAAAATTATGATCTCCATATTTTGTGACGAGTGTGAAGGGGCTGGAGAGAACACTCAGAAGAATAACGAGACTCATTCCAGTTTTGTAGGATATGAAAAAAAATAATATAATATTTTTTTTGGCGCAAGCAAATGTAGAATGAGAGGAGATGTGATAGAAGTGCTCAAAATCATTAAGTGTATAAGTAAGGTCGATGCAAGCAGCTACTTCAAAATTAATCCATCTCCAAGGACACGGGGCGATAGGTGGCGACGAATTAAAGGGGAGGTATGAAACTAACATTTATGACGTTCTTTTTTACACAGTGAGTTGTGGACAGATGGAACAATCCACCTAGTTGTGTAGCTGAGTGTTGTGTTACGTACCCGTGACATGTGACAGTGGTGTACTTGTCACGTGACTGGTGTTGAAGCTATAATGGACGATGTAATGGTCTTGTGATGATGGAGATACGTCATTTTCCAGCCAGTAGAGGTCATGTGACAGGTTTTTTTTTAACAGCCTATAAAAGGAGACCCCTCACTGTGAGGAGGGGCAGTTCATGGCTGGATTTGCCAAGTTGACTTGATGCCACTGCGTGATTTAATGTGATGACGCAGTTTAGTTGAATGATGGAGTTTTATTTAATGCCTAAAGTTTAAAAGGACATTGCCAGCAGTTTCTTTATAATACTGCTAGTTGAGAATCAGTGGAGAGTGAAGATCGGAGTTCAGGAGTTAAAAGATCGTGGGAAGTCGATTTTGACGGTGAAACAGGTTTGACTTTGTTTGATCCTCATTCGGAAGGAATTCGTTGACTGTGCTCGTGTTAATCCCTGTGAAATAGCAGAAAGGATTGAGTACAGTGTTGTAAAGGAAAGATCATTGCCTTTGAGCCGTTTTATTTCCATCTTTGTAAATTCTCCCTGGGAAAAGTATAGTTTTACTGGGAACTGCAGCAACACGACTTGAAAGAGAATTTAAATCGTCTTAAAAAGTCTCGTCTTAAATGGACTGTAAGCATTTTGAACTTTTCCAACATCGTTTTAAGAACTGTATTTGCAACATCGCATTAAGAACTGTTTAAGCTTCATTGCTTTAAGAACTGTTTAAGCTGCCGCACAGCAGCTGATTTCCGGTTACGTTAGTGATTTGATTTCTTTTGGGGGTTTGTTTTTCAGTGTTTAATAAACATGTTATTCGTTATAAAACCCCCTGCTTCACTCATATATTTATTGCTGCTGAATCCGTAACATAAATATGCGTGCTCGTCCGGTATCGGATCATCTGAGTTCAACTGCTTGTTAAATTCTGAATCGGTGTTTTTGAAAAGGGGAATACTCGATTCTTTTGTCTGATTGGCTTGTAAGTGGTTTTCGGCAACAATGAACATTGATGAGTTTCTGGCTTCACCAGACTCGGAGTTGTTAGCGAAGGCGAACAAAACTGATGTGTCTGAGATAGCTGGCAGATTGCAACTTAAAGGTATTTTGAAGACTACATCAAAAGCTCTATTACAGAGAAAAATCGCGTTACACTATGTGGATTCGGGTGATTTTGATGAATCGATTTTAGAGTCGTTTCCAATAAGTAATATAGAGATGCAGTTGCAAATCGAACAAATGAAGTTGGAACAAAGTAAAGCAGAATTGGAGCGTTGTAGGTTAGAAGCTGATCAGAATAAAAGGGATTTTGAATATCCAATGACGGAATTAAGGTCTGGGGATCAGTCTTCTGGTTCTAGAAAACCGGTTGTTGCTTGTCAAGAAATTAAATTGTTCCCATCATTTAGTGAAACAGAAGAGGAAAGGTATTTCCAACATTTTGAAACGATTGCTCAGATTTCAGAGTGGCCGAAATATAAATGTTCAGTGCTGTTACAGAATGTAATTAAAGGCAAAGCACAACAAGATTATACAGCTTTAATTGCTGCGCAAACTCTGGATTATGATATTGTGAAAAAGCATATTTTAAAAGCATATGGATTGGTCCCAGAAACGTATAGAGAAAGATTCAGAAGTTTGAAGAAGTCTGTGGAAAAGACGTATGTGGTATTTGCCTATGATAAAGCTGTGTGTGTTGAGAGATGGGTTTATTCTAAAAATGTAAATGAGGACTATGATACATTGAAAGAGCTGATTTTAATGGAGGAATTTAAAAGATGCATCCCTGATGAAGTAAGGACCTACTTAAATGAGAAGGATACTGATACATTGCAGGGCTCTGCTAGATTAGCTGATGAGTATGTTTTGATCCATAAGAATAAATTTCCTCAGGGCAGAATTTTTAAGAGGAAAAATAACAGGGAGGCTCAAAGTCAATCAGAAATAAAATCAGAAGTTAATGAGAAAGGTAAGGAGGAAGGAAAACCTGTGAAGGAAAGACAGTTTGATCTTATTTGTAACTATTGTAAGAAATCTGGCCATGTAATAGCTAACTGTTTTAGATTGAAAAAGAAAGAGAAGGAAGCAGTTCCAGATGCTTGTGTGCAACACACTGAAGCACCTGTAAAATTACAGGGTTCGATAAACACACATGAGGTTTTGTTAGAGTCTGACCAAGTTAAAGTGGGATATGATCATTTTATAACTGAAGGGTTTGTATCCTTGAAAGAAGGATCTACTCTGATGCCAATAAAATCCTTAGGGATACTGGAGCTTCTCAATCACTGACTTTAGACAGTGTATTGAAGTTTAATGAAGAGTCTGATTCCGGTGAGGTAAATTATATAAGAGGTGTTGGGAGTGATTTTATTTCTGTACTTTTGCATAAAGTAAATTTAAAGTCAGGGTTAGTTACAAGATTTGTTAAAGTAGGATTACAGCATAGCTTACCTGTGAAGGATATTTCTTTATTGTTAGGTAATGACTTGGCAGGTGGACAAGTTTTTCCTGAAGTGCATTTGACAATGGAGTCAGAGGAACCAGAGATGAATTCTAACACAGATTCTTCCTGTGTTGTGACTAGAGCTATGGCTAAAAAGATTGATGCGCAGAATGAGGTTGTTACTCATGACTGTTCAACTCAGGATTCGAGTTTTGAGGATGTGTCACAGACTATCTTACCTTCGTTGTTTGAACAAGATTCTTGGAGTAAGTCTGACTATGAAGATTTATCTCTGTCTCGGAAGGAGATGATAGCAGAGCAGAATAGAGACCCTGGGATAATAAAATTAAGAGAACAAGCTCTACTAGATAGTGAAATTGAGAAGGTGCCAGTAGGATATTACTTGGAAAAAAGGAGTGTTGATGGTGAAGAGGAGATCTGCTACAATTACTGCAAGTGAGGAATAGAGTATTGTTTACCAGGTAGTTGTCCCTAAAGTTTATCGAAATGAGATTTTGACTTTAGCTCATAGTATGGCTTTAGGTGGACATCAAGGGGTGAGGAAAACTGTGGACAAGAGTTTAAAACTTTTTTACTGGCCTGGTCTAAGAAAAGATGTGGCGATGTTTTGTAAATCGAGCCATTCTTGTCAAATTGTGGGTAAACCAAATCAAGCTACACCAGTGGCTCCATTACAACCTGTTAGAGCATTTAGTGAACTGTTTTCCAAAGTGTACTTCGTCTAGGTTTCCGGAGGCAGTACAACTTAGGAATATAACAGCCAAAAATGTGACAAAGGCCCTTATAAAATGTTTTACTTAATGTGGCGATGTTTTGTAAAACGTGCCATTCTTGTCAAATTGTGGGTAAACCAAATCAAGCTACACCAGTGGCTCCATTACAACCTATCCCAGCATTTGGTGAACCATTTTCTAAAGTTATTATAGATTGTGTTGGTCCATTACCAAAGACAAAAACTGATTATCAGTATTTGTTGACTATCATGTGTACTTCGTCTAGGTTTCCGGAGGCAGTACAACTTAGGAATATAACAGCTAAAAATGTGACAAAGGCCCTTATAAAATTCTTTACTTATTCTGGATTACCCAAGTAAATACAAACTGATCAGGGCAGTAATTTTATGTCTGGATTGTTTCAACAGATAGCTTATAAATTGGGAGCTGAGCAAATCACTTCGTCTGCATACCATCTAGAGTCGCAAGGTGCATTGGGGAGGTTTTATTCTACCCTCAAGTATATGATTTGGACATATTGTGTGGAAAATTAAAGTGATTGGGATGAGGGTATAAACTTAATTTTATTTGCAGTAAGGGAATCGGTACAAGATTCTTTAGGTTTCAGTCTTTTTGAACTTGTATTTGGGCATAGAGTTAGGGGACCTTTAACTTTATTAAAAGAACAATGGATTGGTAAGGAAATACACACTAATTTGTTGGACTATGTTTTGAAATTTAAGGACAGGTTGCATAAAGCTTGTAGCTTAGCCAAGGAAAAGTTAAAATTGGCTCAGGAAAATATGAAAACTTGGTATGATAATGAAGCTAGGATGAGGATGTTTAAGCCTATAGATAAATTGTTGGTTCTTTTCCCAGCGCAAATTAATCCTTTACAAGCTAGATTTCATGGTCCTTGTGAAATTGTGTCTAAAATCAATTATGTGGATTACATGATAAAATCTCCAGATCGTAGAAGGTCAACACAACTTTGCCATATAAATATGATTAAATCATATTTTGAGAAACAATCTGATACGGTGACTGTTGTGGTTAGTGAGAATGAGTTTGATTTAACTAGGAACATGACAGATGATTCATCTGAATTTCATTCTAAATCCAACATTGTTTCTGTCAGGTTACCAAATTCAACCATTCTGGAAAATATTGATGAGAAATTAGCACATTTACAGCTAGAGCAGAAACAGCAGATGTAGGAATTAATTTTCAAATATAAGGATTTGTTTCTAGATGTTCCGAGAAGGACTACTATAGATTCACATGATGTAGATGTTGGAGATGCCAAACATATTAAACAACATCCATATAGGATGAACAGAGAAAAATGTGAACTTGCTGAGAAAAAAATTGGATATATGTTAGAGAATAATATCATTAGACCTTCTAACTCGAATTGGAGTTCCCACTGTGCTATGGTGCCCAAACCAGATGGTAGTGTTAGGTTTTGTATGGACTATAGGAAGGTGAATGCTGTAACGAAAACAGATGCATATCCAATTCCTAGAGTAGTTGATTGTGTTGATAAAGTTGGAAAAGCAAAGTTCCTTACAAAGATTAATTTATTGAAAGGATATTGGTGTGTTCCATTAACGGACGGAGGTAGAGCGATTTCTGCATTTGTAACTCCATCTGGGCTATATGAATAAAATGTCCTTCCAATTGGGATGAAGAAAGCCCCAGGTACTTTCCAGAGGATGATTACCTCTGTGATTCAGGGATTGAAAGATACTGATGATTATATTGATGATTTAGTGACAGGAAATGATACTTGGGAAGCACACATTATTGCGGTGGAGAAATTGATTGAAAGGCTTTCAAAAGCTAACTTAACTATTAATTTAGCTAAGAGTGAATTTGGACATGCCAATGTGACTTCCCTTGGTTATGTTGTGGGTCAAGGTGAGGTAGCTTCTGTTCAGGCAAAAGTTCGGGCAATTTTAGAGATTCCCACTCCAACGAGGGAAAAAAAAAACTCTGAGAAGCTTCTTGGGAATGGTAGGATATTATCGAAAATTTTGTAAGAATTTTGCTAATGTTGCCCTTCCATTAAATAACCTTTTGCAGAAGAATGTGAAGTTTGTGTGGACAGTGCCTTGTCAAGAAGCATTTGAAAAATTAAAAACAATGATATGTCAACAGCCTGTCCTCAAGGCACCTGACTTTGGAAAACCTTTTTCATTGGCTGTGGATGCTAGTGATGAGGCTGCAGGAGCAGTATTAATGCAAAGGAATGAGGGTGATGAGGTTGATTATCCAATAGCTTACTTTTCTAATAAATTTAATAAGCATCAAAGAAACTATTCGACAATAGAGAAGGAATTGTTATCTCTTATTTTAGTTTTAGAATATTTTGAAGTATATGTTGGTCAACTCAAAAACCACTTATTGTTTACACTGATCATAATCCGTTAGTTTTTCTGAGTAAGATGGATAACAAAAACAGAAGATTATCACATTGGAGTTTGATGTTAGAAGAGAACAATATTGTGATAACTCATATTAAAGGTAAAGATAATGTGTTTGCTGATTGTCTATCTCGATGTTGAATGTACCATGTAATTTTTTTATGGAGTGTTTTTTTTACAATTGTAACACTCCTACTATATTGTCTTGTAAAATATTATATGATGATACTGTATTGTACATTGTGTAAGTTATAATATTCATACATTTGATTTTCTTTTAAATAATTGTTAACATTTTTGTTCTTGACGGAAATTTTTTTTTGGAGGGAGGTGTTACGTACCCGTGACACGTGAGAGTGGTGTATTTGCCACTTGACTGCTGTTGAAGCTGTACTGGACTTGAGGTAATGGTCTTGTGATGGTGGAGTGACGTCATTTTCCCGCCCGTAGAGGTCATGTGACTGGTTGCTTTTACAGGGTATAAAAGGAGGACCCCTGCCTGTGCGGAGGGGCAGTTCGTGGCTGGATTTGCCATGTTGCCTTCATGCCACTGCGTGATTTAATGGTATGACGCAGTTTAGTTGAAAAATGGAGTTTTATTTAATGCCTAAAGTTTAAGAGGACATTGCCAGCAGTTTCTTTGTAGTACTGCTAGTTGAGAATCAGTGGAGCGTGAAGATCGGAGTACGGGAGTTAAAAGATCGTGAAAAGTCCATTTCGATGGTGAGACAGGTTTGACCTTTGTTTGATCCTCATTCGGAAGGAATTCGTTGACTGTGCTCGTGTTAATCCATGTGAAATAGCAGAAAGGATTGAGTACAGTGTTGTAAAGGAAAGGTCAGTGCCTTTGAGCCGTTTTATTTCCATCTTTGTAAATTCTCCGTGGGAAAAGTATAGTTTGACTGGGAACTGGAGCAACACGACGTGAAAGAGAATTTAAATCGTTTTTAAAAGTCTCTCCTTAAAAGGACTGTAAGCATTTTGAACTTTTGCAACATCGTTTTAATAACTGTTTAAGCTTCATTGCTTTAAGAACTATTTAAGCTGCCGCACATCACCGAATTTCCAGTTACGTTAGTGATTTGTTTAACCATATAACCATATAACAATCACAGCACGGAAACAGGCCATCTTGGCCCTCCTAGTCCGTGCCGAACCCTTAATCTCACCTAGTCCCACCTAACCGCACTCAGCCCATAACCCTCCACTCCTTTCCTGTCCATTTACCTATCCAATTTTACCTTAAATGACACAACCTAACTGGCCTCTACTACTTCTACAGGAAGCTCGTTCCACACAGCTATCACTCTTTGATTAAAGAAATACCCTCTCGTGTTTCCCTTAAACTTCTGCCCCCTAACTCTCAAATCATGTCCTCTAGTTTGAACCTCCCCTACTCTCAATGGAAGCAACCTGTTCACGTCAACTCTATCTATCCCTCTCAAAATTTTAAATACCTCGATCAAATCCCCCCTCAACCTTCTACGCTCCAAGGAATAGAGACCTAACTTGTTCAACCTTTCTCTGTAACTTAATTGCTGAAACCCAGGTAACATCCTAATAAATCGTCTCTGCACTCTCTCTGATTTACTGATATCTTTCCTATAATTCGGTGACCAGAACTGCACACAATATTCCAAATTTGGCCTTACCAATGCCTTGTACAACTTTAGCATTACATCCCAACTTCTGTACTCAATGCTTTGATTTATAAAGGCCAGCGTTCCAAAAGCCCTCTTCACCACCCTATCTACATGAGACTCCACTTTCTGGGAACTATGCACAGTTATTCCTAGATCTCTCTGTTCCTCTGCATTCCTCAATGCCTTACCATTTACTCTGTATGTTCTTTACTTTTGTGTTTTTTTTCATTGTTTAATAAAGGTGTAATTGGTTTTAAAAACGCTTGCCTCACTCATATATTTGTTGTTGCTGAATCCGTAACAGTAGTACCACAGAAACTTCCAAATCGAAAGTCGATAGTCATTTGAACACACTATATGAATCGAACTTCAGTAAACTTTGTTATGTTGAACGGACTATTCGAATGAAAATCGTTCAAAGGATCTAATGTTTTATTGAATGGGGGAAGAAAGCTGATTGATGGGGCTTACACAGAGGTCTCTGTGGTCACTGTTTAACTCCACATGACGTAATTGGAGGCGACTGTCGAGGAGACAATATAATTCCCCCGTGTAACAACGGCTACAGAGACAAGCTAGAAAACTAAACCATTGAGACAAAATTTGGTGCATTTATTGATAGTGAGGAAGGTCACAAAAGGATTCCACAGGACAGGAACCAACTGGAAATGTGGACAGTTAAATGGCAGATGTGAGGTTGCACTTTGGAAAGTCAAATCTTAAAGGTTTTCTTCAGAATTTCTCTTCTTATTGGAGTAATACAAATATTAGCTATCCAAGTGAGATGCCCTCAATCAGGATATGTGAGATCAGGGAGTCAGTCAGTGTCCCCGATAACTTAACATGAGCGAAGTGCAGTTCTCACACCTAAGTCGTAGGATGCTGATAAGTTTCGTGACCACCAGGAGAGACACGTAGAAGAACTGGACAGTGCCGGTCCCGCAGTGGCTGCTCTCCTTACAACGAGCACACTTTTCCAATACTGTTTTTGGGATAACTTATCAGGACACAACAGCAACTGCTAGGCTGCTGGCATTAGAAGTATCTCTGATGTCCAGCGGGGAGGAGGAGATCAGGAGGGAAAATAGGTGAAAGAAGTCTCAAGGATCTGTGACTGTACAAGAGATCCGATTGTGTTGGATACTAAGTACCAGGGTCAGGCACGTCTCAAAGTAGCTGAAGGACAATATCAAGGGTTCTTAATGCACGTTAGTACCAGTATCAACGTAAAAGGAGAGGTGAAATCCGACAAGTGAATATGGTGTATTAGGGTGGAACTTAAGGAGCAAGACCTCAAAGAGTTGATCTGTAGGTTAGATCCTCTGCCTTATATTGACAAGGATAAAAATATTATGAATAGGTGACCGTGAGTCTGAAGCAGGAGGAAAGATTAAGATCCTTTTTCACTTTCATTTCCTCAGTGGTTGGGCACCTGGACAAAAGTGATATAGTTCCTGAACTGGATTGATGGATTGATTGGGGGGGGGGGGAATATCCGGCAGGTTTGCTAGTGATGGTAAAGAGTGTGTTAACAGAAGTGGGAAGTTGTGCAGAGAATAATACTGTCACCAACGAGAGCAGATTTGGTGAACAGTATAGACAGGAGCATAGAAAAAGGATAGGAAAGACAATTGGTTTAATCTGAAATTGCTTCAATATAAGAGGCTTGATAGGAAGCCGGATGAACTCATGTGAGACCCTGGGGCTAATGGATCTCTTCCTTTCACGTTATTGGCCCATAGTTAGGGTGACAGAATGGCTCTGCCATGTCTGACACAACCTCAGAAACAGAGATGACGCGTCCCAACAAATCCATCACAAGGAAGCAGGGCAGAGAAACTTAGCGTTCAGCAGCAAACTCGGTGCCTTAGTCAGATGTCTGCAACGCTGTCATATGAAGACTTCCTAATTTCCCTTGCTTCCTTCTCATGCCTAGTCTTGTTCGTGCTAGTTCAGTGTCTGTATCTTGCTTTTGGGTCCACTCTCTTCGCCCCCCATTATGACAGAAGAACCAGCCATACATGGACCCAGCAACGCAAACACTGTCATCTAACTCTTGTCATCCTGGGTTCCCTCCAGATTGAATACACACCCGCCCAGTCCTCCTTAATACTATGGAGCCTGTTAGGTCGCACGGAGGCTTCCATGGGGGGGGGGTTGTCTGGGTACTGTCATGGTCCGGTCCATGATATCCATATTCCGTTCCGGCTCACGGTCCGGTCTGTGGACTCCTGACTCCGGTTCTCCCGGCTTTCCCTTGTCGCATTTGAGTTTAATCGTAGGCACCCGATTCTTGTCTAGAGGCCGGGGACATAAGTGGCCCTGGGTTCGAGGCTGGTGGCGGGTTCGTCTTGTCATTATCTTGTCCCTGTCTCTGTGGGGTCCGTCTCGTCAGTACCATGTCCTTGCCTCTGTGTGGGTTTGTCCCATCCCTATCCTGTCCTCGCCTTCGTGGGATAATTCAGGCCGTCTTTGCCGTTACCCTACCATGAGATAAGTACCTCCCTGTCCTTGCCTCCGTTGGGTAAGTCAGGACGTCATTGCCGTTACCCTGAGGTTGGACTGTTCCCCTTCTTCCCTCAGAAGCCCTGCCTGCAACCTGTGTCTGGAACCTCGCCTCGCCTTGCTTGCCTCCCTTGCAGCCATCCCTCGCCTTGCCTCTGCCTGGAGCCTAGCCTAGCCTCGCCTCGCCTCGCCTCGCTTGGAGCCTTGCCTCGCCATTCCTGTGCCTGGAACCCCGCCATGTTTGGAGCTGTCTGTTCGTGTCCACGCCTTCACTAGGTAGGTCCGGCCGTTTTGCCGGTACCTAGCGTTGGGAACTGTCTCGTCGTGTTCAGCGTTCTGTGTAATGAGTCCCGGCCCTAGGTCCTGTACCCAAGTAGGAATCCCGGCTCGGTGTTCCATGTTCCTGTCTCTCCCTTGACTCTGTGTTCTGATGTTCCTGTCTCCCTCGACCAAGGCTCTGTGTTCTCGTCTTGTCGATGTGCCTCCCCCAGCACAGGAGTACCTGACCCAGCCCACTGCTGAGATTCCTTCGTCCTGTGCTGGGGTTTCTTTGTCCTGTCCAGGAGTCTCATGTCCAGTCCTGTGCCTCACCTCGTCCTGAAGCCACGTCTTGTCCTCGCCTGCTTCTGGAGTCCGAGCCCGTGTCAAGACCCAGGTGTTGGGTCCTTGTCCAGTCGCTGGCTCGGAGTCCAAGCCCAGGCTCCTAGTTCCCAGTTCCTTGCCCTGGTTCCGCTATCCTCGTCAAGTTCTAGCCCAGGCCCGGAAACCTTGTCTCGCCCGGGGCTTTTATCATGTCCAGCGCCCTTTCTTCTTCACTTCCCTTGGTTCCTTCTCATGCTTAGTCCTGTTACTGGTAATTCAGTGTCTGTGTCTTGCTTTTGTGTCCATTCCCTTCGCCCCCCCCCGCCATTATGATATTTAATTTTTTTCAATACTTTGTCTTTGTAACTTTTTTCCCCATAAGGGAGATGGGAGTATAGATTTGAATCTCTTTCATGCAGAGTTTGGTGTGTCCTTAGCAACTAAAGGATGAACGTTTACTGTGAATATCTGGGTATTCAGATTGTGGGTCTAATGAGTTCATGTCTGATACTGAATGCAGACGTGTATTTGCACTAGAGAGTGGGGATTCCGCCAAGTTTTAATGCTGGTGTTTCCAGAATATCCCTATTGCGTAATGACGAGAATTGTACACGGTGCTTCATGTGTGGCACAAATTTGCTTCTAGAGTCCTAGCAGAACTCCCTGCTCTGGCATTCCATACTTCCACCCAACAAGGCAAGTCTCCATTCGTATGTTAAATTAACAACCGAATTAAGCCACTCTCTTCAGAAATCTGTCTACATTCTTTCCAGGGTCCTTCTGGTACTCGATATTTCTGCATGTTCCACTATTTGTTGAGTATTCTCTGGCCTTGCTTAGACGGCTAGACGAATAGCCTCACTTCTGCATGGACATGTACCTTGCAGATTTAAAATGAAAAAAAAAAATCCTATTACTGATCCATCTATGACTTTCACAGCATTTAAACATTTCAAATATTATTTTTACATATCTGCGATCCAAGGAAAATTAAGTCACACAAAATGTATTAGAATATTCATATATATTGGCCTTTCCACCAGTTACAGGCATTGATTACAACCAACGTTTCATAGACAAACTCTGCCATCATCATTAGGGATAATACTCGATGCTGTCGAGAATTCGTTTTTAAGCATAACTATACCAGACTGGAAGCTTATTTTTCAGATAAACTGAGAAAGCATTAGACCCCTTTTCATTCACTCATATCATACCAGTCATCTCCCTGTATAAGATTGTGGTTGTACGGAGGCTGAATTTTGACCTTGTGCATGATGAGTAGGCAAAAGCTGCGAGTACCAGTGACCCTGGTTAAAGGGGCTCTGGGATGAACAAAGCAGTGAGTTCTAGTCATTTGTACATGTTGCGTGCGAGATGTAAACACATAATGCCAATTTAACATAACTCTTCAGGCTCTGAATGTCCAAGGTGCTATCCTCCTTAGACTGATCAGGAATATGGTGTAACTGGATTCCACAGAGAGCTCCGCCGCAGACCCAGGACAGGGCACAAATCGCACTTCCAGAAAAACATTCCCAACCAGCGGCAGTGCAGTAACTCTACTGGTCCCGGGCACGCTGAGAATTTTCCCGTAATCCGGCACTGGCTCTGGCTCCTCCTCATCCAAGCAAACGTTACATTTAAACTGTGAACTTGTGCTAATTCTTTCAAAGACATATCTTTCATGGATATGGCCCTGACACTGACAGCGGTAACTCCCTTGCCTCATATCTCGTATTGCCAGAACCAGAGGGCATGGATTTCAGTACCAGAGGGCATGGATTGAGAATAAGAGGTCAGTTATTTAAAACAGAGTTGAGGAAGAGCTTCTTCTCCCAGAGAGTTGTGGAGGTGTGGAATGCACTGCCTCGGAAGACGGTGGAGGCCAGTTCTCTGGATGCTTTCAAGAAGGAGCTAGATAGATATCTGATGGATAGGGGATTCAAGAGATATGGGGACAAGGCAGGGACTGGGCATTGACAGTGAATGATCAGCCATGATCTCAGAATGGCGGTGCAGACTCGAGGGGCCGAATGGTCTACTTCTGCACCTATTGTCTATTGTCTATCTCCTATTTCGTCCTGTCACCACTGTACACAAAGGACAGTATCTTGAAGCCAATGAAGGCACGATCTTGTTCGCCTTTGGTTTCTGGAAGGAAACCGGTACGGTCAACTTTTATTGGTACCATTTAACACTCGGCCCGTGGGCCTGATCTCCGTGATCTTCAATGTCACGAGCGTAGCAGTTTTTAAGAGGGTTTCTCAAGACAGTCAACCAGAGTCCTCTGACACTTTTGGAATCTTTTGCCTGTCCCTGATTCTACAAACTTCTTTAAGTGCAAAACGAGACGAAGCAACACTCGTGGTTCTCAAATTGCCATTGCAGATAGTGGAAACTTATGTTCAGGTCGTCTGCTGAAGCAGTGACATCAGCGCCGGACTCCGGAATGGAGGTTCCCACTTTCGTTGTATGAAGAACTAAAAAAAAGCAATCTGCACCTGATGTGTCCAGAAACTGCTCAGTTCCGATAAAGTGAGCTGCCGGTCTTCGAATACTGAAGGAATTAAAACATTTAAGGGAAATTCAAAGTTCAAAGTAAAATTTATCATCAGAGTACATACATGCCCTAACATAGAATCCTGTGATTCTTTCTCCTGCGGGAATACTCAGCAAGTCTATATAACACTAACTTTAAACAAGATTAATGGACATCAAACTGTACAGATTCAAATATGAATAAATCACAATTAATAACGAGAGGCTGAAATAACAAGACATTGAGTCTTTAAATTCTGATAGCTGGTTGTGGGAATACCAGAAATACAGTGAACGTCATTACACTCTTTGCTACCGAGCCTGATTATTCAATTACGCTAGCGAGACCTCATGATTGAATAAATTCACCTGCCAAAGTGAAAGTGCAAACATGATAAGCAGCAAACTACGTCACAGGAGGAAACAGTGTCCTTCGCGTCATCTCTGCTGCAGTTCAACTGGTGTCCGTTGTTCGACCAATTGATGTTTGCCCCGAAAGACAATCGGAGACAAAGAGAGAGAACACGGAAAAGCGACTCAGAAGGTAAACAGAATGTGAGACAGCAGAGCCACTGAAACTGTGCTCATTAAATAATGTAAAACTCATTCATTGCTGACATGCCGGGAACGATGTCTCCGAATGGGTCGGAACACAGACAGCACAGAGATAATAGCAGGACGGGCATGGTGTCGGAAACATAAAAGTTGCTTGCAACCAGAAGATCCCGCTTTTTCTGGTAGGTGCCCGACGAAGCAATCGCCCAATGAACGTCGGTCTCATCGACTTACAGGTTAACACTGCTGCACCAATTCCCATAGCGACATGTCAGTCCATGGCCACCTCGACTGCCGGGAATGAGGCCACACTCACGTTGCTGGATCGACAATTTATACTTCAGAGGGCTGAAGGCATAATCATCTTTCAGTAATTACACCACCCCCTCTCCCCATTGTATTTCTATCTCTCACCTCATCTACTTACCTGATCATCACATTGCTGTGGTGCTCCTAAGTCTTCCCTTTCTTACATGACCTTCTATCCACTCCTGTCAGTTTTCCACGTGTTCAGCCCTTTATCTCTTTCACAATCAACATCCCAGCTCTTTACTTCAACCGCCTCCCCCCATCAGGTTTCACCGATCGCCTACTACTTTCTACTTGTACCTCCTCTCCCCTCCTACCTTGTTATGCTTATTTCTAATATGTTTTTCCGGCCCTGATGATGAGTTTCGATTCGAAATGTCTACTGTACTATTTTCAATCGATGCCGCCTGACCCGCTGAGTTCATCCAGAATTTTGTTTTTCTTACTTTGATTTCCAGCATTTGCAGACGTTTTTCTGCTTGTCAATTTCCATAAAGGTAACTCTGCTCATCATTATACACCATCGCTCCATCATACCGCAGGAGACTCGAGTACTGAACCATGCCCAGCGTTTTAAGGCTCTGGTTGGATCACCAGTTCCCGAGCTACATTCCGAAGGGTATTGCTCATTCTGCCGCAGTTCCTGTTATGCGCAGTTGATGTCACCATTCTCCGACAGGCCGGAGAAAAACATCACTCGGAATCCGATGGAAGTGAAAGTGGAGCCTTCAAATTTGGATTAGTTACCAATTGTTCCTTGCCTCTCACGTTACAAAAGCAGGAAAATAAATGTGATTAATGAAGTTATTTCCAACGTCTCGGAGTTGGACCCGGAATGAAGCCCTTCCTTTGACCAGTTCTTGAACATAATTGGTGATTGAATGTCAGGAAAATCCTGAGATGCCTCCAGTCACGCAGTGTGAAAGAGACTTGTGAAAGGTGCCAGTATTAGCATCAATAAACGTCAAGCTATACTCTGACATGAGTATGATGGAAGAATCTTCAGGGACGTTCCCTCGTTAGTCTAGTGGTTAGTATCCCGCCTGTCACGCGGGTGATCGGGATTGAATTGCCCGACGGGTAGATACAAATTTGACTGTATTTTTCAAGGGAACTTTTGAAAATATAAACAAGTATAAGCAGGGTCAAATAATTTGCTGCTGAAGCGATCAGTTCACTGAGCATTGGGAAAGTGGAACACCCCGGGATGATATTAAGGAACAGGTGTACGAAGTGAAAGAGAGTGATATATCAGGGGATAGAAATATTGTTCAGCGTCTTTACAAACTGCCAATTCACACGATAAACACGCCATGGGCTGATCAGAGGAGGGTGGACAGGAACAGCAGAGACTCTGCTCATCATTTCCCATCCTCTCTCGCTGCAGGGGTAATGCTCGAGGTCTAGAAAACTGCTGATCTGGTGCTTAAAAAGAAACGGGCACAGAGTGAGTTGTTACAAGCCAGTCACTTTCATAGCAGTGCTGGATGGAATTACTGGAGATAATTCTGAGGGACACCAGGAATCATTACAAAGAAAAGCGCAGGATTATTATCGAGGACAGTCACTGTGCATCTAAGATGGGAAGGTTGGAAATGGTTTGATTATTTCGTATGAGAGTTGATGAAGAAAGTGAAATTTAATCATGGCACCTGCGAGGTGTCGTTTATTGACAGGACCCTGAACAGCATTTATCTATAGAGTGAACAGTGGGTCTAAGTGTTAGCACAAAGTGGAAAAAGGCATATCTTCATCGTCAGGGACAGAGAGTATTGACAGTCAGGAAGTCAGGACAACGTTTTTCAAAATGCTGGTTCGGCCATATTTGTGCACAACTCTCGTCGCCCAACTGCAAGAAGAATGCGAATGCTTTGTTGAAGGTTGAGAAGAATTTTACCAGGATACAGTCTGAATTAAAAGGCATGGACAGTAAAGACAGTTTTTTTTCCCCCTAGAGCGGCCGAGGCTAATAGTCGACATGACAGAACCTTAGACAATTATGAAACGGGTGGACTGTATCCTTTACCCAGGGTTGAAATGCTAAATAACAGAGGAATAGATAGAGTCGGCAGTGTGTTACTTTTCCCCAGGGTCAAAATGCTAAATGTCAGAGGGATAGATAGAGTCAATAGTGTGTCCCTTTCCCCCAGTGTTGAAATCATAAATACCAAAGGGAATGGTTTTTCGGGAAGAGGTGTAAAGTTTAAGGGTGACGTGAGGGCATTTGCTCTATAGAGTAGTGGGTGCATGGAACACATTGCCAGGTTGTGGAGGGGCATGGAAACAGATGTGACAGTGGAGTTCCGTTAGCTTTTCAATTGGCAGACCAATGCGCACGAATAGATTCTGTGTGGGCAGAAGCAATTAGTTTAAATTGGTATCATTGTCAGCACAGGCATTGTGGCGGTGACCTGCTCCAATGCTGTACAGTGTGATTGATGTAGTCCACATATCCTGTAAACAATCTTGCCCAGTCGTATACTCTAAGATCCCACTTAATGGCTCCCAGCTTTGCTATTATCCAGTTAAGGAACATAACGTGTCAAAGGATTGCATTGCTCACCAAATGATCTAAAAGATGTGAGAATTCTGGTTATTTAAGCCAAAGTGCTCACCGACAGACAATTCTGTCACTCATGCTACATTATTTCTCAGAAGGAGGCCCACTCCTGTATACTCGCAAAAAATGTCCTTCGTATCTTGATGAAGGAACCTTTCTTAGGCACATTTCACAAGTTTAATTTCATGACTTTTTCAATATGATTGGCGCAGTCAATAAATGGATGTTAAAATCTCTTTCTTATTCTACCTGCAGTCTCTCGGGATATCTGCGATTCCAATTCCTGTTGACTGCTGGGTTTTCTATATTACCATATCTTTATGTCTAAGTGGTATCCATAAGGCCTCACCAGATGATTTACCAGAGATTGATATCCTCCCTTCAGATCTTTAAATGTCCATTAACCTCTATAGGGTTACTCCTTCTCCCCTCTTACCTTCATCTTTGTGTCCTGGAACCGGAACAGCCCATTCTGTCATTCTCTCTGTGATGTTTCTGTTATGACTGTGCTCATATATTAAAAAAGTGGCAGAATTAGGTCATTCAGCCAAATCCAGTCTGCACCATTCTACGAAGGCTGATTTTTTTCTACCTTTTAAGATCGTTCTCTTACCTATTCCCTACAACCTTTTGAAGCGCTGACTAATCAAGAACTCATCAATATTCATTTTACACTGAAGGGCTTGGCCACCTCACCTCTATGTAGCAAAGAATTCCAGTTTCACTACCAACATTCTGAAGAAAGTACTTTTCAATTCAGATCTAGATAGATCTGAGACTGTGCACACTTGTCCTGCTCACCTCCCCACTATAGGAACCATCCTCTCCAGATCATTTCAAAATCCCATTGTTTTCAATGAGATCCCACTATTTCGTATGAGCACAGGCGTGGAGCCAGCAATCACACTTGAAACATTAACACTTTAATTTCCACAATCAATCTTTTGTATATTGTTTGGACCCTCTCCAATACCAACAAGTCTTTTTGTTCAGATAATTGGAACTCAACTGTTCACGATATTCCAATTGTGGTCTGACTAATGTCTTATCAAACCTCAGCCTTACACCTTGCTTTTGAATACATGTCCTCTTGAATTGAATGTGAGCACTTGAATTGTCTTCTTTACCACTGACTCAACTTGGACGTCACACTTTCGAAATACTGAAGGAGGACTCCTCAGTCCCGTGCATCTCAGGTTTTTGAATTTTCATCCGGCTGAGAAAGAAGCCATTAATGCTTATATGCATAGCCATACATATCCCTGCACCATGTTCCATTAGCCAGTTCTTCGTCCTCTCTCATACTCTGCCTGTCCTTCAACTACACAATCTGCCCATCCAACTATCTTTAAATTGGCTGCAAACTTAACTACAAAGCCACAATTGTATCACCAAAATAATTGACATACAACATGAAAAGAAGTGATCCAGCAGTCTCCAGCGGTAGTCACACCTGAGTTCATTTTGCATTGAAGTGAATACAGTTAAAACCAGATGTCTTTCCTCTCCTTTCTCCCTGCTGCTGTGACTAAATTTGCTGTCATTAGTGACAGTATTATCTCCTGCTCAGGGTCACACTGACAGCCAATCTCATTTACATTATTTTGAGCATCACTCGCAAATCTGAAGGATATTGGTCCCCCTCCAGTTCCGGAGAAATCCAACTCTTGTGGACAGTTCTCCTAACCACAGAAGAAAATGTCGTGATCAGAGAAACTTCAATCTCGCCCGCTATATCAGACTTTCAATCACTATTCGACAGAATCATCATTGCATTTCTATCCATAACCAATATGCTAGTAGGATTACTCTTGATATTACTGATCGTGAAGTTGTGCTTTTTAAACTCTCTCCTAACTCCCTATTTTCTTAATTTTACTGTGACATCTGGTAGGTTAAGATGCTCATAAGCATCTCCACAAGAGCAACATGGCCCTCTGGTCATTTGCATCCCAAACCTATGTGTGTGTGTGTGTGTGTGTGTGTGTGTGTGTGTGTGTGTGTGTGTGTGTGTGTGTGTGTGTGTGTGTGTGTGTGTGTGTGAGTGTGTGTGTGTGTGTTTGTGTGTGTGTGTGTGTGTGTGAGTGTGTGTGTGTGTGTGTGTGTGTGTGTGTGAGTGTGTGTGAGTGTGTGTGTGTGTGTGTGTGTGTGTGTGTGTGTGTGTGAGTGTGTGTGAGTGTGTGTGTGTGTGTGTGTGTGTGTGTGTGTGTGTGTGTGTGTGTGTGTGTGTGTGTGTGTGTGTGTGTGTGTGTGTGTGTGTGTGTTTGTGTGTGTGTGTGTGTGTGTGTGTGTGTGTGTGTACGTGCGCGCGCGACTGTGGCTAGAAGAGAGTTGAAAGAGGATTGAATGACAGACAAAACGGGAACTGGAGGAACAGAAGTTAGAGTTCAGACGACGTTACTAGACTTCATTTTTAAATGAATAATTAGCCCACAATTACGTGAAATCTGTAAATGCAGTAGCTCCGTGATAAAGCTGAGTCTTTGTAAAGAACACTACCGTTTCGTGTAATGTCCAACTATTTCATGGAATTGTTGAATCGTCACGATATTTTAATCACAGTCAACGGCATTGAATTAAAGTCTTTATTCAAGTGACTGCAACCAAAAAAGTTTATGAAGTGTACAATCGTATCTTTGGAGATTAATCCACTGTATAAATCATGGCCTGTTTGAATGCATCTGCTCAGAGTGTCTGACTGAGTGGTGAATTCAGTAGCAAAGGAAATCACAGGTTCACACTAAAACGGTATCCGGTCATTAGGCGGATAGAATGCGTTTAATATCCTTTTATTTCTGCCTTTGGAATTCCCAGTAAGCACAGTATCAGCTTCTGTTGGTGTGAATTGAAGTTTAATTCCAAATTTGTGATCGCTTCTGTTGTTGATTTCCATTTGCACATGTCCAGTTCCAGAGTTTCACCTTTCAGGATTAGAATCTAACCAACCCGGACTGTGGATTCTGGGATCCGAGTCTGAAATCAAACTGCTGCAGGAATTCAGCGAATACGCCAACATCTGTGGAACTGAACGCGTCAGGCAGCGCTCTTTCAGCAGCTAGTGATCGATAAGAGACTGTTCAGGTCTCCATGCAGTCGGAATATAAGATATTGTCCCTCCAACCTGAGTGTGGCGACTTCACGAGAGTAAATGATGCTGACATATCTGAATGGCAAAGGGGAGTGGAATTAAAATGGGTGGCCATTGGGAGATCTCACTTCTTCTGGCAGACAGAAGGAAGCTGTCTCCCAAACTAAGTCATGTATCATCGATATGCAGAATTTGGATAGGACCCGAACGGATTCTTGTTTGTGTGTTAAATTGCAAATATTGTGTTTATGCAGCGCGTGGAGATTATACTAATTGATTATCTGCAAGTGTATGTGACCGGTTTTCTGAGTTAGATGCAACAATCAAACGATTTATTAAAACTCAGACACTTTAGCAAATGTGAACAGTTCCATGTTGTAGCACGAAATTGTTATGGATTTTTAATGTATGTGTGCGAAAGATTCAGATTCAGATTCAGAGTCAGATTCAATTTATTGTCATTTATAAACCACAAATGCAAAGCAGTTAATAAATGAGACAG
>NW_026780948.1:0-20291 GCF_030144855.1 Hypanus sabinus
GCTCTGGAAGATAATGGTACAGGAGTCGGGAAGTCAAATGACAGATGTACAGTGACGCCGCTCTCGTTCAGTGTTGGTCGCCCTGATATAGGAAAGGCCACTGTGCTGGAAGTTTCACGAGGATGTTGGATTCGGGGGAGTGAGGCATGGAGAAAGATCGGGAAATTCGAGACTTTATTCCTGGAGCGCAGGGCGACCTTACAGAATTATATAAAACCATGACAGGCGCAGGCAGGGGGAATGAGCATAGAAGTTACTCAGGACCGGGGTATCGGGAACCATTGGGCAGAGTATTGAAGTGAGAGTCGATGGCCACGAGGGAGAAAGTTGAGGAAACGTGGAGACTGTTTTAGAGAGAATGAAAGAGAGAAAGGGGCGAATGAATGGGCGGGAGAGGAAATAGGGAGAGGAGAGTGTGGGGTGGGTGTGGGGGAGAGTGAGAGGACGGAGAAGAATGGAACGGATGTGGAGAAAGAAGGCCATAGATTTGTAGGAGTTTGCAGGAGAGTGCTGGGAGAGAAAAAAGACGCGAGCAAAGGAGGAGAATGGGGTATGAGTGGGTCAGAGAGTGTGAGGAGTGCAATGTTAGAGTGGATGAGAGTTCAGGAGGTGAACGAGGATGTTGCCGGTCTCGGTAGACTGATCAAAGGAGAGAAGTCGGACAGGTTGGGACCGTAATTCTTGGAGCGTAGTGATGCCCTTACAGAGACGATTTACACCACGAGCGGTCAACGCGAACAGTTATTTTCCCCAGACATACAGAACAGCCACATCACCATATAATCATATTCAAATTGCAGCACGAAAAAGGCCATCTCGGCCATTCTAGTCCTTGTCGAACGCCTAGTCTCACGTAATCCCACCGACCCGCACTCAGCCCATAACCCTCCATTCCTTTCCTGTCCATATACCTATACAATTTTGTTTTAAATGACAATACCGAACATGCCTCTAAAATTGCTTCTGCAAGCACATTCCATTCAGCTAGCACTCTCTGAGTAAAGAAATTCCCCCTCATGTTACCCTTAAGCTTTTGACACGTAGGTCTCAACTCGTGCTCTTGTTTGAATCTCCCCTACTCTCAATGGATAAAGCTTATACACGTAATATCTATCTATCCCTCTCATAATTTTGTATACCTTTATCGCCCTCCCCCCTCAACTTTCTGCGATCCAAAGAATAAAAACCTAACTCCTTCAATCTTTCCCTGTAACTTAGGTGCTGAAACCCAGGCAACATTCTAGTAAATCTCTGTACTCTCTCTATTCTGTTGATATCTTTACTATATTTCAGTGACCAGAACTTTACGAAATACTCCAAATTCGGCCTTACAAATGTCTTGTACAATTTTAACATTATATCCCAACTCCTATACTCAATGCTCTGATTTATAAAGGCCAACATACCAAAAGCTTCTTCACCACCCTATCCACATAAGATTCCACCTTCAGGGAACTATGCACTATTATTTCCAGATCACTCTGTTCTTCTGCATTCATCAATGTCCTACCATTTACCATGTATGTCCTATTTGGATTATTCCGACCAAAATATAGCGGCTCACACTTATCAACATTAAACTCCATCTGCCATCGCTCGGCCCACTCTTTAAATGGCTTATATCTTTCTGCAAACTTTGAAAAACTACTTCAGTGTCCACAACGCCACCTAAATTAGGATCATCTGCATATTTACGAATCCAATTTAACACCCCATCGTCCAGATCATTGATGTATACGACAAACAACATTGAACCCAGTACAGATCCCTGAGGCACACCACTAGTCACCGGCCTCCAACCTGACAAACAGTTATCCACCACTACTCACTGGCATCTCCCATCCAACCACTTTTGAATATATTCTACTACTTAAATATTAATACCTAACTATTGAACTTTCCTAACTAACCTTCTATGCGAAACTTGTCAAAGGCCTTACTGAAGTCCATATAGACAACATCGACTGCTTTACCCTCGTCAACTTTCCTCGAAACCTCTTCAATAAATTCAATAAGATGTGATGAACATGAACTTCCACGCACAACTCCATGTTGACTGTTCCTAATCAGACCCTCTCTATCCATATAGTTATTATACCATCTATAAGAATACTTTCCATGAATTTACCCACCACTGACGTCAAACTGACAGGCCTATAATTGCTAAGTTTACTCGTAGAACCTTTTTTAAATATGGGAACCACATGAGCAATATGCCAATCCTCCGGCACAATCCCCGTTTCTAGTAACATTTGAAACATTTCTGTCAGAGACCCTGCTATTTCTGCTCTAACCTTCGTCAAGATCCTAGGGAAAATCATGTCAGCACCCGGAGATTTGACCACTTTTATATTCCTTAAAAGCACCAGTACTTCCTCCTCTTTAACCGCTAATTTCTATAACTTCACTACTTGTTTACCTTACCTTATACAATCCAGTTTTCTTCTCCTTAATGAATACCGAAGAAAAGAAATTGTTCGAATTCTCCCCCATCTCTTTCGGCTCTGCACGTAGCTGTCCACTCTGACTCTCTAAGGGACCAGTTTTATCCCTCACTATACTTTTGCTATTCATGTAACTGTAGAAATCCTTCGGATTTATTTTCCCCTTACTTGCCAAAGCAACCTGGTATCTTATTTTAGCTTTTCTAATTTCTTTCTGAAGTTTACATTCTTTATATTCTTCGAGCACCTCATTTACTACAGGCTGCCTATATTTATTGTAGATATCTCTCTTTTTCCTAACCAAGTTTCCAATATCCCCTGAGAACCCTGGCCCTCTCAAACGTTTAACCTTTCCTTTCAACCTAACAGGAACATAAAGATTCTGTACCCTCAAAATTTCACATTTAGATGACCTCCATTTCTCTATTACATTGTTCCAATAAAACTAATTGCCCCTATCCACTCCTAATTCTTTCGCATCTTGTCAAAGTTAGCCTTTCCCCAATGAAAAATCCCAAAAATCTCAACACAGGGTCCAGTGCAATCCTTCTCCATAATTATATTGAAATTAATGGCATTGTGATCACTGGACGCGAAATGCTCCCCAGAACATATACCTCCGTCACTGGACCTATTTCATTCCCTAATAGAAGATCCAACACTGCACCTTCTCTGAGTGGTACCTCTATATATTGCTGCAAAAAAATCTATCCTGTACATACTTTACAAATCAAAAATATCAATCCCTTTTACAGAATGGGCTTCCCAGTCTGTGTGTGGAAAATCAAAATCCCCCACAATAACAACCCCGTGCTTACTACAAACATCTGCTATCTCCTTACATATTTGCTCCTCCAATTCTTGCTCTCCATTAGGTTGTCTATAAGACATCTACAATATATTAGACGAGCCCTCTAATCTATCCTGCCAGAGCACCACTGTAATCTTTTTCTCTGACAACCAACGCAACATCTCCCCCTCTTGTCCCTCTGATCCTATCACACCTGAAGCTAAGAAATCCACGAATATTTAGTTGCCAATCACACTCCTCCTGCAACAATGTTTCACTAATTGCTACAACATCATATTTCCAGATATAAATTCACGCTCCAAGCTCATCCAACTTTTTTACAATGTTCCTAGCATTAAAATGAATACATTGATGAAATTTTCCACCACTTCCTCTCATTTAATCTCTAACAGCACAAAGAAAGTTGCTGTCTTCTTTTTCTTCCTTCTCCCATACAGCTGTTCCTACCCTCTCGAGGACCAGAGCGCACAGGGCTGAGGTAAGAGGTGAAAGGGATTTAATTGTGGAGCCGAGAGATAACGTTTGTTTTTTTTTTACCCAGACGGTGGTCAGTCTATGGACTGAGCTGACAGTGGACGTGGTCGAGACAGATGCATGGGAAACTCGGACTCTTGAGATTATGGCAAGTGACCCCTCCAGAATGACGTCATCACTGTGAACTCTGACCTGTTTGTACTGTGGGCGACAGTCCGTCGGGTCCCGGGGAAATGGGAGGATCTTCATACACATCGATGAGCGGTTTCTCTTTCAGAAAGTTTAGCGCTGTGTCAGAGGAGTTCAGAACGCCTGGGGGAGAGAGTCGGTCAGGCGGATACGAAGAGAGTGAGAGCGGTAAGGAATACGAGAGAGAGAGGGTTGAGAGAAGAGAGAGAGGGATACGTGAGGGGTGAGAAGGGGTGAGACGGCGGCAGAGTGTGTGAGAGAAGAGGGGAGAGAGAGGACAGAGACGTGGGGATAGAGTGAAGGGGAGAGCAAGGGGGAGAGCGTCGGGGAGAGAGGGCTGGTTAGAAAGGAGGGGAAGGAGCGGGGGGAGATGAGCGACGAATGGACAGAGAGGTAGGAAGAACGGGAGATGCGGACGGGATGGAATGAGAGTTAACAGAGAGAGAGAAAAAGAGTACGATGGAGAAACCAGGAGCGACAGAGACGGTCACTGTGATAAAGGAGTGACGGGGACAATGAGAGAGGGCAAATAGAAGGGCACAGTGGGAGTCAGTAGGGGAAATAGTGTGAGTGAGTGACAGTGCAGAGACGGCGAGAGGAGACAGGTTGAGAGATGGGCAGGGAGATAAGTGGAAAGAGGAAAAAGAGGGTGGGGTTAGAAAAGTGAGAGAGGGATTAAGGTTTTATACCGCGATCGCTACTCACCGTCTCTCCCACTGTCCTCACTCTTCAGCACACCGACATGCAAAGCTCCGCACGGAAAATCAAAGTGTATTTCACCGTCATCGCATCTCTCACGCGTTCCCTCCGTGTTATTCTCAAACAGGGAATCGCTGGAGTCAACTGCAAGTTTGCTCTGAGATCTCTCGACAGGATTGGACACGTCAGCTAAAGAGGGTTAAACCGACAAAGATGAAACTGACCTCGATCTGTCCCGGCCGGGGGTTCAGGGAATATCTCGAAATTAAGTACATCAGGTTCAGCTGGACACAGATCAGTGAGGGTCAGACACAGAGTGAATCTCCCTCCACACCCTCCCATCACACACACCCGGGGTCAGACACAGAGTGAATCTCCCTCCACGCCGTCCCATCACACACTCCTCGGGTCAGACACAGAGTGATGCTCCCACCCATGGTCCTATCACACACGACTGGGGTCAGACATCGCGTGAAGATCCCTCCGCACGGTTCCATCACGCACGAATGGGGTCAGACACAGAGTGAATCTCCCTCCGCACGGTTCAATCACACACGACTGGGGTCAGACACAGAGTGAATCTCCCTCCGCACGGTTCAATCACAAACGACTGGGGTCAGACACAGGGTGAATCTCCCTACGCACGGTTCCATCAGACACTTCTGGGATCAGACACAGAGTGATGCTCCTACCCATGGTCCTATCACACAGTACTTTGGTCAGACCTCTAGTGAAGCTCCCTCCACGTTTTCCTAGGGGGCCATTCGATAATCCGATAAAAACGGGGCTGAGGCCGTCCTTGAGACCTGTGGGACGAGCTTTCGTAACTTTCTCCCCGATGGGGTGGTGTGCGGCTGGTTCGTGTGGGTGTCTATGGTTATGCTGGTTACTTCACAGAGACAGCAGGAAATATAGACAGGGTCCATGGATGTAGAAACGTCAGTTTTCCATCTTTGGAGTAAGATAGTAGGGCGGCTGCTTAGTGCAGTGTAACAGGCGTGATGGATAGGGTCTTTAGTGAGCTATTGTTGGTCTGCTCTGTATGAGGGTGTGGGGCCAGGGGGGATTAGACTGATCGGAGTTATTGCGTAGGGCCTGTTTGGCCTGATTGGTTGGTAAAATGTACACTGACAAATACTGTCACAAAATCCCAGATGGTGGATCTGTCTGGGAGATGAAAGAGAGGACGGGAGGGACGAAGAAAGGAAGGAGCGGTGAGAGAGGGAGGCAGGGCGTAGATCCGGATGGTGGAAGTTGGAGGAGGGAGAGAGATACGGATGGCCTGAGACCGAGGCAGAGTCGCCGGACTAATAAGATCAGGAAGGACTGTTCAGGCACAGTGAGTAGATGTAATCTACCTAGACATTAACATGGCTCAGATGGTACACTGCTCTGGAAGATGATGGTACAGGAGTCGGAAAGTCAAATGACAGATGTACAGTGACGCCGCTCTTGTTCAGTGTTGGTCCCCCTTATATAGGAAAGGCCACTGTGCTGGAAGTTTCACGAGGATGTTGGATTCGGGGGAGTGAGGCATGGAGAAAGATCGGGAAATTCGAGACTTTATTCCTGGAGCGCAGGGCGACCTTACAGAATTATATAAAACCATGACGGGTGCAGGCAGGGGGAATGAGCATAGAAGTTACTCAAGACCGTGGCATCGGGAACCATTGGGCAGAGTATTGAAGTGAGAGTCGATGGCCCCGACGGAGAAAGTTGAGGAAACGCGGAGACTGATTTAGAGAGAACGAAGAAGGAGAGAGAGGGGCGAATGAAAGGGTGGTGGAGGAAATAGGGAGAGGAGAGAGTGGGGTGTGTGTGGGGGAGAGTGGGTGGACGGAGAAGAATGGAACGGATGTGGAGAAAGAAGGCCATAGATTTGTAGGAGTTTGTAGGAGAGTGCTGGTAGAGAAAAAGGACGCGAGCAAAGGAGGAGAATGGGGTAGATAGTGGGTCAGAGAGTGTGAGGTGTGTAATGTAAGAGTGTATGAGAGAGCAGGAGGAGAACGAGGATGTTGCCGGATTCGGGAGACTGATCAAAGGACAGGTTGGGACTGTAATTCTTGGAGCGTAGTGATGAAGATACAGAGACGATTTACACCACGAGCGGTCAACGCGTACAGTTATTTTCCCCAACATACAGAGTAGCCACATAACCATATAATCATATTCAAATGGCAGCACGGAAACAGGCCATCTCGGCCATTCTAGTCCTTGTGGTAATCCTACTCTCACGTAATCCCACCGACCCGCACTCAGCCCATAACCCTCCATTCCTTTCCTGTCCAGAAACATATACAATTTTGTTTTAAATGACAATACCGAACATACCTCTAAAATTACTTCTGGAAGCTCATTCCATTCAGCTAGCACTCTCTGAGTAAATAAATTCCCCCTCATGTTACCCTTAAGCTTTTGACACGTAGGTCTCAACTCATGTGCTCTTGTTTGAATCTCCCATACTCTCAATGGAAAAAGCTTATACACGTCATGTCTATCTATCCCTCTCATAATTTTATATACCTTTATCGTCTCCCCTCAACGTTCTGCAATCCAAAGAATAAAAACCTAACGTCTTCAATCTTTCCCTGTAACTTAGGTGCTGAAACCCAGGCAACATTCTAGTAAATCTTCTCTGTACTCTCTCTATTTTGTTGATATCTTTACTATATTTCAGTGACCAGAACTTTACGCAATACTCCAAATTCGGACTTACAAATGTCTTGTACAATTTTAACATTATATCCCAACTCCTATACACAATGCTCTGATTTATAAAGGCCAAAATACCAAAAGCTTCTTCACCACCCTCTCCAAATAAGATTCCACCTTCAGGGAACTATGCACTATTATTTCCAGGTCACTCTGTTCTTCTGCATTCTTCAATGTCCTACCATTTACCAGGTATGTCCTATTTGCATTATTCCTACCAAAATATAGCGGCTCACACTTATCAACATTAAACTCCATCTGCCATCGCTCGGCCCACTCTTTAAATGGCTTATATCTTTCTGCAAACTTTGAAAAACTACTTCAGTATCCACAACGCCACCTAAATTAGTATCATCTGCATATTTACTAATGCAATTTACCACCCCATCATCCAGATCATTGATGTATATGACAAACCACATTGAACCCAGTTCAGATCCCTGAGGCACACCACTAGACACCGGCCTCCAACCTGACAAACAGTTATCCACCACTACTCACTGGCATCTCCCATCCAACCACTTTTGAATATATTCTACTACTTCAATATTAATACCTAACGATTGAACTTTCCTAACTAACCTTCAATGCGAAACTTGTCAAAGGCCTTACTGAAGTCCTTCTAGACAAAATCCACTGCTGTACCCTCGTCAACTTTCCGCGTAACCTCTTCAATAAATTCAATAGGATGTGATGAACATGACCTTCCACGCACAACTCCATGTTGACTGTTCCTAATCAGACCCTCTCTATCCAGATAGTTATTATACCATCTATAAGAATACTTTCCATGAATTTACCCACCACTGACGTCAAACTGACAGGCCTATAATTGCTAAGTTTACTCTTAGAACCTTTTTTAAACATAGGAACCACATGAGCAATACGCCAATCCTCCGGCACAATCCCCGTTTCTAGTGACATTTGAATCATTTCTGTCAGAGCCCCTGCTATTGATGCCCTGACCTTCGTCAAGATCCTAGGTAAAATCATGTCAGCACCCGGAGATTTGTCCACTTTTATATTCCTTAAAAGCAGAAGTAATTCCTCCTCTTTAACCGCTAATTTCTATAACTTCACTACTTGTTTACCTTACCTTATACAATCCAGTGTTCTTCTCCTTAATGAATACCGAAGAAAAGAAATTGTTCGAATTCACCCCCATCTCTTTCGGCTCTGCACGTCGCTGTCCACTCTGATTCTCTAAGGGACCAGTTTTATCCCTCACTATCCTTTTGCTATTCATGTAACTATAGAAACCCTTCGGATTTATTTTTCCCTTATTTGCCAAAGCAACCTGGTATCATATTTTAGCTTTTCTAATTTCTTCCTGAAGTTTAAATTCTTTATATTCTTCGAGCATCTCATTTACTCCATGCTGCCTATATTTATTGTAGATAACTCTCTTTTTCCAAAGCAAGTTTCCAATATCCCCTGAGAACCCTGGCCCTCTCAAACGTTTAACCTTTCCTTTCAACCTAACAGGAACATAAAGATTCTATACCCTCAAAATTTCACCTTTAGATGACCTCCATTTCTCTATTACATTTTCCAATAATACTAATTGACCCTATCCACTCCAAATCCTTTCGCATCTGGTCAAATTTAGCTTTTCTCCAATGAAAAATCTCAGAAATCTCAACACAGGTTCCAGTGCAATCCTTCTCCATAATTATATTGAAATTAATGGCATTGTGATCACTGGACGCGAAATGCTCCCCAGAACATATACCTCCGTCACTGGACCTATTTCATTCCCTAATAGAAGATCCAGCACTGTCCCTTCTCTGATTGGTGCCTCTATACATTGCTGCAAAGAAATCTATCCTGTACATACTTTACAAATCAAAACCATAAATCCCTTTCACAGAATGGGCTTCCGATTCTATCACACCTGAACCAAAGAAATCCAGGAATATTTAGTTGCCAATCACACTCACCCTGCAACAATGTTTCACTAATTGCTACAACATCATATTTCCAGATATTAATCCACGCTTCAAGCTCATCCAACTTTTTTACAATGGTCCGAGCATTAAAATGAATGCATTGAAGAAATTCTCCACCACTTCCTCACTGTTCATCTCTAACAGCACAAAGAAAGTTGCTGTCTTCTTTTTCTTCCTTCTCCCATACATCTGTTCCTACCTTCTCGAGGACCAGAGCGCACAGGGCTGAGGTAAGAGGTGAAAGGGATTTAATTGCGGAGCCGAGAGATAACATTTGTTTTTTTTTACCCAGACGGTGGTCAGTCTATGGACTGAGATGACAGACGACGTGGTCGAGACAGATGCATGGGAAACTCGGACTCTTGAGATTATGGCACGTGACCCTCAAGAAAGACGTCATCCCTGTGAACTCTGACCTGTTTGTGCTGTGGTTGACCGCCAGTCGGGTCCCGTGGAAATGGGAGGATCTTCATCCACATCGATGAGCGGTTCCTCTTTCCGAACGTTCAGCGCTGTGTCAGTAGAGTTCAGAACGTCTGAGGGAGACAGTCGGTCAGGCGGATACGAAGAGAGTGAGTGCGGTAGGGAATAGGAGAGGTAATCTGTGATAGACAGAGAGAGAGGTGTTGAGAGAAGAGATAGAGGGATACGTGAGGGGTGAGAAGGGGTGAAACAGCGGCAGTGTGTGAGGGAGAAGAGGGGAGAGAGAAGACAGAGACGTGGGGATAGAGTGAAGGGGAGAGCAAGAGGGAGAGCGTCGGGGAGAAAGGGCTTGTTAGAAAGCAGGGGTAGGAGCGAGGGGAGATGAGCGACAAATGGACAGAGGTAGGAAGAACGGGAGATGCGGGCGGGATGGAATGAGAGTTAACAGAGGCAGAGAGAAAAAGAGTACGATGGAGAAACCAGGAGTGATAGAGACGGTAACTGTGATAAAGGACAGACGGGGACAATGAGAGAGGGCAAATAGGAGGGCACAGTGGGGGTCAGTAGGGGAAATACTGTGAGTGAGTGACAGTGCAGAGACGGCGAGAGGAGACGGGTTGAGAGATGGGCAGGGAGATGAGAGAAGGGGAAAGAGAAAAAAGAGTGTGGGGTTAGGAAAGTGAGAGAGGGCTTAAGGTTTTATACCGCCCACGCTACTCACCGTCTCTCCCACTGTCCTCACTGTTCACCACACCGTCAAGCAATGCTTCGCACGGAAAATCAAAGAGTATTTCACCGTCATCGCATCTCTCACGCGTTCCCTCCGTGTTATTCTCAAACACGGAATCGATGGAGTCAACTGCAAGTTTGCTCTGACATCTCTCGACAGGATTGGACACGTCAGCTAAAGAGGCTTAAACCGACAAAGATGAAACTGACCTCGATCTGTCCCGGCCGGGGGTTCAGGGAATGTCTCGAAATTAGGTACATCAGGTTCAGCTGGACACAGATCAGTGAGGGTCAGACACAGAGTGAATCTCCATCCACACCGTCCCATCACTCACTCCCAGGGTCAGGCACAGAGTGAATCTCCATCCACACCTTCCCATCACACACTCCCGGGGTCAGACACAGAGTGAATCTCCCTCCTCACCGTCCCATCACACAATATCAGGGTCAGACACAGAGTGAATCTCCCTCCACACAGCCACATCACAAACTAGGGGAGTCAGACAGAGAGTGAATCTCCCTCCACACCGTCCCATCACACACTCGCGGGGTCAGACACAGTGTGAATCTTCCTTCATACCGCCACATCACACACTCCCGGGTTCAGACACAGATTAAATCCCCCTCCACACAGCCACATCACAAACTCGGGGAGTCATACACAGAGTGAATCTCCCTCCACACCGTCCCATTACACTCTCCCGAGATCAGACACAGAGTGAATCTCCCACCTCACCTTCCCTTCAGACACCCCCGGGGTCAGACACAGAATGAATGTCCCTCCACATCGTCCCATCACACTCTCCCGGGGTCAGACACAGATTGAATCTCCCTCCACATCGTCCCATCACAAACTTGTGGAGTCAGACACAGAGTGAATTTCCCTCCTCACAGTCACATCCCAAACTCTTGGAGTCAGACACAGAATGAATCTCCCTCCACTCAGTCCCATCACACACTCCCGGGGTCAGAGAACGAGTGAATCTCCCTCCACACCTTCCCATCACACAATGCCAGGGTCAGACACAGAGTGAATCTCCCTCCACACAGCCACATCATAAACTCGTGGAGTCAGACCCAAAGAGAATCTCCCTCCATACCGACACATCACACTCTCCCGGAGTCAGACACAGAGTGAATCTCCCTCCACACCGTCCCATCACACACTCGCGGGGTCAGACACAGAGTGAATCTTCCTTCATACCGCCACATCACACACTCCCGGGGTCAGACACAGAGTGAATCTCCCTCCTCACCGTCCCATTACACTCTCCCGAGATCAGACACAGAGTGAATCTCCCTCCTCACCGTCCCTTCAGACACCCCCGGGGTCAGACACAGAATGAATCTCCCTCCACATCGTCCCATCACACTCTCCCGGGGTCAGACACAGATTGAATCTCCCTCCACAACGTCCCATCACAAACTTGTGGAGTCAGACACAGAGTGAATCTCCCTCCACACAGACCCATCACACACTCCCGGGGTCAGAGACAGAGTGAATCTCCCTCCACACCTTCCCATCACACAGTCCCAGGGTCAGACACGGAGTGAATCTCCCTCCACACAGCCACATCACAAACTCGTGGAGTCAGACACAGAGTGAAACTCCCTCCAAACCATCCCATCAGAAATTCCCGGAGTCAGAAACGAAGTTGAATCTCCCTCCACACCTTCATATCCCTCACTCCCGGGGTCAGACACAGAGTGAAGCTCCCTCCACCCCGTCACATCACTAATTCCATGAGTCAGACACGTAGTTAAATCTCCCTCCACACCTTCATATCACTCACTCCCGGGGTCAGACACAGAGTGAAGCTCCCTCCACCCCGTCACATCACACAATCCCGTGGTCGGTCACAGAGTGAAACGCACTCCACATCACCTTTTCATGCAATCCCGTGGTCAGATACAAAGTGAGAATCCCTTCAGACTCTCTCAACACAGACTCCCTGGATCACACACCGTTGCGTTACGGATTCGGAGTTCACCAACAGCCTCTACAATGTCTAATCACACACTCCGGGATTCAGACACAGTGTGAATCTTCCTCCACACCGTCCTATCACACGGTCCCGGGGTCAGACTCAGGGTGAATCTCCCCAACACCGTCACTTCACACACTCCGGGAGTCGGACACAAAGTGAATCTTCCTGCACACCGTCCCTTCACACACTCTGGGAGTCAGGCACAAAGTGAATCTTCCTTCCCTCCGTTCCATCAAACACTCCCGGGGTCAGACACAGAGAGAATCTCCCTCCACACCGTCCCATCACAGACTCATGGGATCAGACACACAGTGAAGCTCCCTCCACACCGACCCATCACACAGTCTCGGGGTCAGACTCAGTGTGAACCTCCCTCTACCCTGTCCCATCACACCCTTCATGGGTCAGGCACAGAGTGAATCTTTCTCCACACCGTCCCATCAAACACTGTCGTGGTCAGACACAGAATGAAGGATCCTCCACACAGTCGCATCACACTCTCCCGGGGTCAGACACAGAGCGATTCTCCCTCCACACCGTCCCATCACACATTCTCGGGGTCAGAACAGAGTGAATCTCCCTCTACCCCGTCCTATCACACACTCCCGGTGTCAGACACTGGGGGAATCTACCTCCACACAGTCCCATTCCACACCACCGTGGTCAGAAAGAGATTGAAGCTTCTCTGCCCTATTTACTTATCCATGGAGACAGTGAGTCCGGTTTTACGAACTGCATATTAATTTAAGTCTTGCCGTCGAGGATCCCCTGCTTCTCTGAGCTCAGCGAGACAATTTAACAGCGGATGAGCAGCTGATGAAGGGAGATGCCGATAGCAGGGGAAGGATGTGCTGGGAAAGAGGGAGACTGAGGGTGTGATACTCCCGGGGTCAGACACAGAGTGAATCTACCTCCACACCGTCACATCAGACATTACGGGGTCAGAAAGAGATTGATGCCACCTCCCGCCCTCACTGCCCCACTCACTTCTCGATGGATACCGTGAGTCCGGTTTTACGCACTGCATTTTCATGTAAATGTCTCTGTCGTCCATCCTGTCGAGGATCCTCGGCGTCTCTGAGAGCGGGAAAAACAAACACCAGATGAGCAGCTGATAATGAGAGGAGCTGAGAGCAGAGAAAGGAAGTGCTGCGGAAGAGTCAGACTGTGTGTGTGAGAGGGGTTGGGCTGGACCGATGAGAGTGGCTGGAGGAAATGAGAGTGGGGAGAAAAGGGAGGAGGGAGTTAGGGGCAGGACAAGGCTTTGCGGAAAGAGATACATGGTATAGCGACGTCCGAAATGGGGGACTTGGGGTGATAGAGGGGTCGAAATAAAGAGGGAACACTCCTTTTGAGAAATTAGGGCAGAGTGTGAGAAAACAGAAGGCGAGCTACCGTGGGAAACAGGAGAAAGAGGGAGAGAGAGAGAGAGAGAGAGAGAGAGAGAGAGAGAGAGAGAGAGAGAGAGAGAGAGAGAGAGAGAGAGAGAGAGAGAGAGAGAGAGAGAGAGAGAAACGGACATGGAGGGGCGAAGAAAGAGAGGGAAGATGGTTGCTGGGAAGGGACGATTGAGGGAGATGGAATATGTAAGTTGGCGGGACATTGAAAGAGAAAAATGGTGAAAGAAAATCATAGATGAGGGGAAGAGTGAGAGATAATGAGTGAACAGGGAGGGAAAGACGGTCGGATATATTGTCACTCATTCAGAGCCTTTATTGTCAGAGAGATTTGGACCAAATACCCCACCCCAACCCCGACCTCCAGTTGATTCCTGCTTTGAGTGTCAGCGCTCCCTTTGCTCTGATCGCCGGGTCTTCAGACCCTCTGTTTTCTAGAAAACACTGCACCGGGACAACCCGCAACACCCTCCGAATTAAGCGAGTCCCCTCCCTCCGAGAGGACGTCAAACAATAGATTTCCATTTTTAGACACTGCAGTACTTACCAAAGAAAGCTGACATTTAGATATTGAAGTTTACAGAAAACCAACGCACGCTGAGCGGTGTCTGAGTATTGACTCTCTTCGCCCATGAGAACATAAGCAAGGGGTTGTCAGTATTTCAGAGAGGTATAGAAAGAGTGCGGCTACACTGACTGGGCCGACATACAGGCAGCAAAAATAAAAACAGCAGCGACGTCAGCCCAACGGACGGACTTCAGCAGTTCTCACCAATCCTCCATCACCTTCTATCATTTTCTCTCTCGCGTCCCTCACTCTCCCGATCTCTCTGCCGTGAAAGCCTCTAAACGGCTTGAATTTATGTGCGTGTGTGGTGTGTCTGTGAGAGAGAGAGAGAGAGAGAGAGAGGAGAGAGAGAGAGAGAGAGAGAGAGAGAGAGAGAGAGAGAGAGAGAGAGAGGAGAGAGAGAGAGAGGAGAGAGAGAGAGAGAGAGAGACAGAGAGAGAGAGAGAGAGAGAGACAGAGAGAGAGAGAGAGAGAGAGAGACAGGAGACAGAGAGAGAGAGAGAGAGAGAGAGAGAGAGAGAGAGAGAGAGAGAGAGAGAGAGAGAACGCTTCGGCACCGTCCCAACCAACATCCCGGGGTTAGACATAAGTGAAGCACCTGTCCCACTATCCACTCCCGGAGTGAGTCATAGTGTGCGCTCAGTCACCCACCGTCCCATCATATACTCTCGTGGTCGGACATAGTGATGCTTCCTCCACACCGTACCATTAACCAATTCCGGGATCAGAAAGAGTATGGTTTTTCCCTCCGTACTGTCCCGTATCACACTTCCGTGGTCAGACAACAGAGTGACACTTTCTCCACAACGTCCCATTACCTGCACCCTGGGTCCATAGAACAATAGAACATTACGGCACAGAAACAGGACTTTTGGTCCTTCTTGGCTGTGCAGAGACATTTTCTTCGCCTAGTCCCACAGACCTGCACCTGGGCCATATCCCACCAAATTACTCTCATCCCATATACCTGTCGAGGTGTTTTTTTAAATGTCAAAAGTGAGCCCGCATTCAACACTTCATCTGGCAGCTCATTCCACACTCCCACACTCCGTGCGCGAAGAGACTCCACCACCATTATGTTCCCTTAGCTTTCCCACCTTCATCCTAAACACATGACCTCTGATTTTTTTTCCCCTAGCCTCAGTGGAAAAAAGAAAAACAGCTTGCATTCACTATACCTATATCCATCATAATTTTATACACCTCTATCGAATCACATCTCATTCTCCTATGCTCCAGGGAATAAAGTCCTAACCTATCCGACCTTTCTCTGAAACTCAGGTTCTCAAGTCCCAGCAATATCCTTGTAATGTTTCTCTGCACTCGTTCAAACTTATTAATAATCTTCAGTAATTCGGTGACCAAACCTGCACACAGTAGTCCAATTCGGTCACGCTAATGTCTTATACTACCTGACCATTACATTCCAATTCTTATACTCAGTACTTTGATTTATCAAGGCCAATGTACCAAAAGCTCCCTTTCCGACCCTAGCCACCTGTGACGCCTCTTTTACCAAATTATGTATCTGTACTCCCAGATCCCTCTGTTCTATTGCACTCCCCAGTGTCCTACCATTTACCTTGTATGATCTAACCTTGATTTGACCTTCCGAAGTGCAATACCTCACACTTGTCCGTGTTAAATTCCATCAGCCATTCTTCAGCCCATCCTGCAACTGGTCCAAATCCCTCTGCAAGCTTTGAAAACCTTCTTCACTGTCCATTACACCTGCAATCTTTGCTTGATCCAATTTGCCACCTTATCATCCAGATCATTGATATAGATGACAAATAACAATAGACACAACACTGATACCTATGGCCACACCACTGGTCACAGGACTCCACTCAAAGTAGCAATCCTCCACTACCACTCTCTGGCTTCTTCCCTTGAGCCAAAGTCTAATCAGCTTAGTACATTTCCATTTACACCTTGCGACTTAATTTTCCTGAATAACCTCCCATGCGGACCGTGTCAAAGGCCTTACTGAGGTCCATGTGTACAACATCCACTTCCTTCCCTTCATCCACTTTCCCGGTCACTTCTTCGAAAAACTCTAATAGATTGTTTAAACATGACCTACCACGCACAAAGCCATGCTGAATGTTTCTAATAAGCCCCTATCTATCCAAATATTTGTAGATCCTGTCTCTTAGTATTCCTTCCAATAATCTACCTGCTACGAATGTCAAGTTTGCTGGCCTATAATTCCCGGCTTACCCTTTTGAACCTTTTTTTTAAACAACGGAACAACATGAGCTATCCTCCAATCCTCTGGCACCTGAACTGTGAATAACTTCATTTTAAATATTTCTGTCAGAGCCCTGCAATTTCAACACTAGTCTCCTTCAAGGTCCGAGGGAATAGCCTGTCAGATCCTGGGGAGTTATCCTCTCTGATTTGCCTCAGACAGCAAGCCCCTCCTGCTCTTTAATCAGTGTAAGTCCATGATCTCCCTACTTGTTTGCCTCGCTTCCATAGAGTCCATTCCAGTTTCCTTAGTAAATACAGATGCAAAAAAAGAAATACATAAATAATACCTCTCCCATTTATTTGGTTCCTTACAAAGCTGACCACTTTGATCATCAAGAGGAACAATTTATTCCCTTACTGTCCCTGATACCTGTAGAAACTCTTAGGATTATTCTTCACCCTGACTGCCAAAGCAAACTCATGTCCTCTTTTAGCCTTCCTGACTTCTTTCTTAAGTATTTTCTTACTCTTTTATACCCCTCAAGCATTTTATTTCCCCCTTGTTGCCTATACATGTTATACATCTCTCTCTTCTTCTTTATCAGTGTTCCAATATCCCTCGAGAACCAAGGTTCCTTATCTTATTCATTTTGCCTTTGACCTTACAGAACATACAAACTCTGCACTCTCAATTGTCTCCTTTGAAGTCCTCCCACTTACCAATCACATCCTTGCCTAAGAACAACCTGTCCCAATCTAGGCTTTTAAGATCCTTTCTCATTTCTTCAAATTCAATATTAGGATATCTAATATTGCATCCTCCCTAGCTGGTTCATCAATTGGTACGACTATTTGCTTCTTCTGCTTTGTTAAGAACTTTTAAGTAATTATATGCGGTTTTCTTTACGTTTTAAAAGATAGATTTGATCATTTAATGATGTTGATTGTTTATCTTCTGTGCAAATATTTCAGGAAATTTTTACAGGTTATCATCACTGGTACCAAAGTGTTCCCCTGCACACACCTCCGTGTCCCTGCCCTAAGTCATTTCCTAATAGAGATCTTAATATTGCATCCTCCCTCGTTGGTATATCTATATATTGATTTAGAAACTTTCCTGTGGAGAAATTAGGGGGAGAGAGTGAGAGCGTGGAGA
This sequence comes from Hypanus sabinus, assembly GCF_030144855.1. Classification (NCBI taxonomy): domain Eukaryota; kingdom Metazoa; phylum Chordata; class Chondrichthyes; order Myliobatiformes; family Dasyatidae; genus Hypanus; species Hypanus sabinus. The sequence continues at coordinate 17,736 of NW_026780948.1, forward strand.
ATCACATGCAGGCTGGAGTGAGGGGAAGGTAGGGCTTGGCAAAGTGAGACTGGAATACTGGGGTGAGAAAGGGGGGAAGTAGGGAGAGATAGGGGGAATTCCTGTGGAGAAATTAGGGGAGAGAGTGAGAAAAGTGAGGGCGAGCTGACTGGGGACAGCAGGAGAGAGAGAGAGAGAGAGAGAGAGAGAGAGAGAGAGAGGAGAGAGAGAGAGAGAGAGAGAGAGAGAGAGAGAGAGAGAGAGAGAGAGAGAGAGAGAGAGAGAGGAGAGAGAGAGAGAGGGAGAGAGAGAGAGAGAGAGAGAGAGAGAGAGAGAGAGAGAGAGAGAGAGAAGAGAGAGAGAGAGAGAGAGAGAGAGGGAGAGAGAGAGGGAGAGAGGAGAGAGAGAGAGAGAGAGAGAGAGAGAGAGAGAGAGAGAGAGAGAGAGAGAGGGAGAGGGAGAGAGGGTCAGGGAGGGGCTAAGGAGAGAGTGATGCAGGGAAGGGGCGATTGAAGTTGAAGGAATATGGAATTTGGAGGAACACAGGAAGGGAAGAAAGGGGAGAGAAAGGAAACGAATAGGGGGAAAGGTGAGGGAATGACGAGCAAAGACGGACGGATATATTTTCACACATGCAGAGCCTTTATTGTCTGAGAGGTTACAACGAATACCCCACCCCAACCCCAACCTCCAGTTGATTCCTGGTTTGAGCGTCATTACTCCCATTGCTCTGCTTATCGCCGGGGCTTCAGACCCTCTGTGCTCTGGAAACCACGACCCCGGGACAACCCGCAACACCCACCGAAGTAAGCGAGCCCCCTCCCCTCCGAGAGGACGGCTGAACAATAGATTGACATTTTTAGACAGTGTAGAAAAAAGATACCTGACATTTAGATATGAAGTTCACAGGAAACCAGCACGTTGCCTGAGGTTTGAATCTCTTCACCCATTGGAACATAAGTTGGGGGTGTCAGCATTTCAGAGAAGTTTTGAAGCGTGCGGCTACACTGACTGGGCCGGCATACAGACAGCAAAAATAAAATAGCAGCGACGCCAGCCCAGCAGAGACGGAAATTCAGCAGTTCTCACAGAAACAGTCCATCACTTCTGTCGATCACTTTCTCTCTCTGCGTCCGTCACTCTCTCCTCACTATCCTCCTATTTCGCTCCTATGAATGCCTCTACCCGATTCAATTCGCTTCTCTCTCCAGTGCACTATTTTTCCTCCATTTCCACTCTCGAATCTGCCTTTCGGTCTCGCTGCCCTCCTCACTAAGCCTTCTCATATTGTCTCCCTTCCCTCTCTACCCTACTTTCCCTCTTCCCACTATCACCCGCTCACAGTGAACGTTACCGGACTGAAGTGTGACCGGGCCGTCTGTCGTTTTCCAGGAAAAGCCGACCGCCACTGGACAGTGGTGATTAGATACATCCTGCACAGAAAGTAAAGGGGTATATTAACGGAACGGTGAGGTGGGATAGTAGCGTAGGGGGTAGTTGGGTGATCGGACGCTGATGGGACGGTGTGGAGGGAGATTAACTCTGTGCCTGACCCCGGGAGTGTTTGATCTGACGGTGTGGAGGGAGATTTACTCTGTGCCTGATCCCGGGAGTGTGTGATGGGACGGTGTGGAGGGAGATTCACTCTGTGTCTGACCCCGGGATTGTGTGATGGGACGGTCTGGAGGGAGATTCTCTCTGTGTATGACCCCGGGAGTGTGTGATGGGAGGGTGTGGAGGGAGTCTCACTCTGTGTCTGACCCCGGGAGTGTGTGATGGGACGGTATGGAGGGAGTCTCCATCTGTACATATTTTCTGTGCATATGACACATGTGTCTTTCAAGACGCTTCCAACCATAGTTAGAAAACACATCGCGCACCGCATCGGCACATAGGCCTTGCTCCGGAAATGGGACCAAGGAAGAGTGACTCTCTCTCTGCACCGTCCATTACATCCGTCGGAGGTTAGACACAGATTGGGTATACTTTCACAACAGCCTTTCACAAATAACCCCCTGTCCTTTGGAATTGAAGATCTCTCCGAACCGTACGACCACAGCCTCGTCGTGTTAGACAGAGTGAAGCTCGCTCTGCACCGTCCCATCAAATAATCCAGTTGTCAGACATACAGAGATGTTCCCAACAAACCTTCCTAAAGCACATTCCGGGAACAAACACATAGTGTAGATCCCATAACACAGTCCCAGCACATAGAAACACCAGCGGACAGACACAGAGTGAATCTCCCTCCACCCCGTCCCATCACAGACTCACGGTGCCAGAAGCAGCGTGAATCTCCCATCAACACACTCTCAGGGTCAGACTCTGAATGAATCTCCCTCCACACCGACCCGTCACACACCCCGGGGTCAGACACAGAGTGAATCTCCCTACTCACCGTTCCATCTTACTCTCCCGGGGTGAGACACAGAGTGAATCTCCCTCTATTCCGTCACATCAGACTTTACGGGGCAGGGAAAGAGATTGATGCCTCCTCCCTCCCTCACTACCGCTCTCACTTCTCGATGGACACAGTGAGTCCGGTTTTACGCGCTGCATTTTCAAGTAAGTTCTCAC
>NW_026780949.1:0-20235 GCF_030144855.1 Hypanus sabinus
ACAGTTGGTCTGGCCGACACACACCTCTATCCGAGGGCATGGAGCCAGAGATGTAAAGATGTTCCGGCACCATCGCAGCACACTCTAATAGAGTCAGAAACACTGCGCAACGCTCTCCCTCCTCCGTTCTCCCCTCTCACCAATACCCAGCCTTTCAGCCTTCCAGTTTCTAATTGAGTGTGCCTCTCGGAGATGGTATGTGTGTGTGTGTGTGTGAGCGGATAGATGAAACATAGAATGATTAAAATTAGGTTCAGGAGTAGGCCATTCGGCCCTTCGAGCCTGCACCGCCATTCAGTATGACCATGGCTGATCATCCAACTCAGAACCCTGTACCTGCTTACTCTCCAAACCCCAGATCCCTTTAGCCACAAGGACCATATCCAACTTCCTCTTAAATATAGCCAATGAACGGGCCTCAATTGTTTTCTGTGGCAGAGAATTCCACAGATTCTCTGTGAAGAAGTCGCAATTCACAGTGAAGAAGTCTCAATTCAAAGTGAAGATGTTTTTCCTCATCTCGGTCCTAAAAGTCTTCCCCTTTATCCTTAAACTGTGACCCCTGTTTCTGGTCTTCCCCGACATCCGAAACAATTTTACTGCATCTAGCCAGTCCAATACCTTTAGAATTTTATAGTTTTCAATAAGCCCCCCCCCCTCCCAGCTGTTTACAATATATATTACCTTTTAGATGAAGGAATTAAATGCAGCATCTCCAAGTTTGCGGATGACACGAAGCTGGGCGGCGGTGTTAGCAGTAAGGATGCAGTGTGATCTGGATGGGTTAGGTGAGTGGGCAAATTCATGGCAGATGCAATTTAATGTGGATAAATGTGAGGTTATCAACGTTGGTTGCAAGAACAGGAAAACAGATTATTATCTGAACGGTGGCCGATTAGGAAGAAGGGAGGTGCAAGGAGACCAGGGTGTCATTGTACACCAATCATTGAAGTTGGGCATGTAGGTACAGCAGGCGGTGAAAAAGGCAAATGGTATGTTGGCATTCATAGCAAAAGGATTTGAGTACAGGAGCAGGATGGTTCTACTGCAGTTGTACAAGGCCTTGGTGAGACTGCACCTAGAATATTGTGTTGAGCATTGGTTCCCTAATCTGAGGAAGGATATTCTTGCCATAGAGGGAGTACACAGATGGTTCACAAGATTGATTCCTGGTATGGCAGGACTTATATATGAAGAAAGACTGGATCGACTAGGCTTATAATCAGTGGAATTTAGAAGATTGTGGGGGAATCTTATTGAAACGTATACAATTCTAAAGGGATTGGACAGGCCAGATGCAGGAAGATTGTTTCTGTTGTTGGGGAAGTCCAGAACGAGGGATCACAGCTTAAGGATAAAGGACAGAGCTGAGGAAAAACCTCTTCACACAGAGAGTGGTGCATCTGTGGAATTCCCTGCCACTGGACACAGTTGAGGCCGGTTATTTGGCTATATTTAAGAGGAATTTAGATACGGCCCTTGGGGCTAAAGGGATCGGGGGTACAGAGAGAAAGCAGGAACAGGGTTCTGAGTTGGATGATCAGCCATGATCAAACTGAATGGCGGTGCAGGCTCGAAGGGCCGAATGGCCTACACCTGCACCTATTTTCTATGTTTCTATGTTTACCTCCGGGTTCAGACACAGGGTGAATCATCCTCCACACCGTCGCATCACACACTCCCGGTGTCAGACACAGAGTTTTCTGCTCTATCTATCTGTCTGTCTGTCTCTCTCTGTCCGTCTCTCTCTCTCTCTCTCTCTCTCTCTCTCTCTCTCTCTCTCGCTCTCTCTCTCTCTCTCTCTCTCTCTCTCTCTCTCTCTCTCTCTCTCTCTCTCTCTCTCTCTCTCTCTCTCTCTCTCTCTCTCTCTCTCTCTCTCTCACTCCCACTCTCTCTTCCACTCTCTCTTTCTTAAGATTACCTCACCATTCCTGCTGGTCAACAGCTGGCAGAAGAATTTGCTTTTGTAAATAGAGAGGATTTTGTTGAGGGTGTCAGTATTCTCGAGACAGTTTGTCTGGCAAAGAATGGAATTCGCAGTTATCCCGTATTGAATGTTCGAATGCAACTCATAGACATTTAGACGGCATTTGCACCGGTTGCTGTTCATCTGCTGATATTGTTCCCAAAGAGCCTTCTGTGTTCGGTCGGAAGTGATCGGAGAGTGACGAATCTCTGTCGAGAAGAAAAGAAAAGCTTACTAAAGGTTATTAGAGCTAGGTAATATTACAGATCTAGAAGATTATAAGGCGAATAGGAAGGAGTTTAACAGGGACATTAGGAGAGCCAGAAGTGGACATCTGAATGCCGTCGCGACCAAGATTAAGGAAAGCCCCACGGCATTCTACAAGTATGTGAAGGACAACAGGATAAGACGAGAAAGCATTGGACACATCAAGAGTGACAGTGGGAAAGTGTGTACGGATCCGGATAAAATAGCAGAGATACTTAATGAACACTTTTCCTCAGTGTTCACAGCGGAAAAGGATCTTGGTGATAGTAGTGATAACTTCAGCTGACTGAAGAGATTGAGCATGTAGATATTAAGAAAGAGGTTGTGCTGGAGCTTTTGAGAAGTTCCAGTTGGATAAGTCCCCGGGACCGGATGAGATGCACCCCAGCTACAATGGAAGGCGAGGGAGGAGACTGCTGTGCCTCTGACAATAATATTTGAATCATCCGTTGGGACGGGAGAGGATCTGCAGTATTGCAGGGTAGTGTATGTTGTTCCTATATTCAAGGAAGGGAGTAGAGATAGCCCAGGAATTTATAGACCAGTGAGTCTTACCTCACTGTTTGGTAAGTTGATGGAGAAGCTCCTGACAGGCAGGATTTATGAACTTTCTGAGAAGTATGATATGATTAGGAACAGTCAAAATAGGTTTGTCAAGGGAAAGTTGTGCCGTACGAGCCTGATTGAATTTTATGAGGATGTGCCAAAACAAGTTGCTGAAAGAAGAGCAGTAGATAAAGTGTATATGGATTTCAGCAAGGCATTTGATAAGGTACCCATGCATGGCCTATTGAGGAGGTCAAGTGGCATGGGATACAAGGGGAGTTTGCCTTGTGGATACAGAACTGACTTGCCCACGAAAGGCAAAGAGTGGGTGTTTCTGCATGGGGGTCGTTGACCAGTGGGGTGCCTGAGGGATCTGTTCTGGGACCCTTACTGTTCGTGATCTTTATAAATGACCTGGATAAGGACATGGAGGGATGGGTTCGTAAGTTTGATGATGACACAAAGGTTGGTGATGTGTGGACAGTATAGAGGGCTGTCACACGTTACAGCAGGACATTGATTGGATGTAAAACTGGTCTGGGAAGTAGCAGATGGAGTTCAACCCAGACACTTGTGAAGTGGTTCTGTTTGGTAGCTCAATAATGACAGTACTAATGGTAATACTCTTGGCACTGTGCTGGATCAGAGAGACTTTGGTGTCCGAGTACAGAAGACGCTCAAATCAGCTGAACAGATTGACTCTGTGGTTTAGAAAGCGTCCGACGTATTTTCCTTCATCAATCCTGGAATTCAAATTAGAGCCGAGTGGTAATGTTACGGCTATATATGGCCCTGACCATGCCCCACCTGGAGTACTCAATTCCGGTCGCCTCACTACGGGAAAGATGTGGAATACATAGAAAGGATGCAAAGAAGATTTACAGGTATGTTGCCTGGATAGGGGAGCGTGGCTTATGATAATAGGTGAAGTGAACTCGGTTTTTTCTCCTTGGAGTGATAGAGGATGAGAGGTTACATGACAGAGGTGGAAAACATGCTGAGAGGCATTAATCGTGTGGATAGTCATGGGCTTTTCTCCCCCAGGGCTGGAATGGCTGCCAGAAGAGGACACAGGTTGAAGGAGCTGGGGAGTAGGTACAGAGATGATGTCAGGGGTATGCTTTTTACTCAGAGAGTGGTGAGTGCATGGAAATGACGACTGGCAGCAGTGGTGGAGGCGGATACGATAGGGTATTTTAATAGACTTTTAGATGGGTACATGGAGCTTAGTGAAGGGCTATAGGTAAGCCTAGTAATTTCTAAGGCAGGGGCATGTTCGGCACTGACCTGTGGTCCGAACAGCCTGTATTGTGCTGTAGGTTTTCAATGATTCTATGAAAACTACGCAACATAGAACATGGGTCCCAGGAACATACCATCCAGGACTCCCGTTCTCTCCACACAGACTCCGTTTATTACCCATTTTAACGTAACCCCAGTCAGGACAGCTCGCCTCTGCTCTCCCTCACATTCCCCACTGAGGCACATAACATTAAACAGAGCAACCAAACTGCTGCCAGCAACTACCACAACACACACACACACACACGCACACACACACACACACACACACACGAGCATCTGAAGTGTGTTGTTGTGCATGTATGTGGCGGGGGGGGGGTGGGCGGTGGGCGGGGTTGTGTGGAGAGCAGAGACCGGAATGGGAATATATTGCTGGTGATATAGCGGACACTAGAGGGAGTGGTATCCACGCAGCGCTGTGGAGAGATTCAGAACCCAGAGGTCAATATCCGGAGGAAACGAGGAGGTGTGACAAGTGGCACCAATATTCCCCTTCCTCATCACACATCCCTTTGATCACAGAGAGGGAGTGGTGCTGCGGAGTGAGGTACAGATATACTGGGGGGCGTAGTGTAGGTATGGGAAGACGGAAGAGGAGAGGGTTATAGGGGAGGACGGGTGTGACGCATGCGAGGAAGTGTATGGGGGAGGGAATTCGGTTCGTAGTAATGGAGTTTTTTAAGGGAGGGTAGAGTGAAGGGGACGGGAGAGGTCCCTCTTTTCACATTGTGTATTCCCCAGGCTTGTACACTAAAATTCATCTCTCCTTCAACACTTCCCCCGATTCACAGTACAGGTCGCTCCCGGCTACAACGAAGTAAACACCGCTTGGGCTCCAAGTTACCAAGAGCTGATTTGCCAGAAAACATCTTCTCCAAATCCACACATTCCGGATTCTTTCTGATCCAAGGTAAATTTCGCCTTGCTCCAATTTAGAATCTAAACTTGAGGACCGTCCTATCGTTTCCGATAATTATTTGAAACTAATGACTTTCTCATCACTAGATACAATGTGTACCCTGACATAAAACTCTGACACCTGCCTTGTCTCATGCCGCAGTAGCAGACCAGGTATTTCTCAGGTATGTGTCGGGGATAGTGTGGCGGGCTGTCAGACGTTACAGCGGGCCATTCTTATGATACAAAACTGGGCAGAGAAGTGACAAATGATGTTCATCCGAGATAACTCTAAGGTGTTTCATTTTGGAAGGTCAAATATGATGACAGAATAAAGTCTTAATGGTCAGACTCTTGGCAGTGTGGAGGATGAGAGACATCTTGGGGCCGAGTCCATAGGAAGCTCAAAGCAACTGCGCAGGTTGACGCTGTGTTTAAGAAGACATACGATGTGTTGGCCTTCATCAATCCTGCGATTGAATTTAGGAGCAGAGATGTAATGCTGCAGCCTTATGGGACCCTGGTCAGACCCCACGTGTAGTGCTGTGCTCAGTTCTGGTTGCTTCACTCTATGAAGTATATAGGAATTTTCCTGGACTGGGGAACATGACTTATTAAAACAGATTAACGGAACTTGGCCTTTTCTCCTTGGAGCGACGGAGGATCAGATGCCACTTGATAGAGGGGTATAAGATGATGAGAGGCATTAATAGTGTGGATAATCAGAGGCATTTCCCAGGGCTGAGATCTTTGCCACAAGAGGTCACAGGGTTAAGGTGTTGGGGACTAGGTACACAGAAGATGTCTGGGGTAAGTATTATAAGCAGAGAGTGGTGAGTGCGTGGAATGGGCTGCCGGCAACGGAAGTGGAGACGGATACAATAGGCTCTTTTAAGAGACTTTTGTACAGGTACATGGAGCTTAGAAAAATAGAGGGCTGTGTGTAAGCCCAGTAATTTTAAAGCTAGGGACATGTTGAGCCCAACTTTGTGGGCCGAAGAGCCTGCATTGTGCTGTAAGTTTTCTATGTTTCGATATTTCCACCCACAAAGTCCACAGGGGATGCAGAGTCAGTATGAATAGAACTGAGAAATTCTAAGTGTAGAAACACCCTAATACAAGTTATCTCCAGGCATGCAAACAGTATTCTGGATGTAGGGTGTAAGTTGAACGAAGAGTTAAAATTGGCATGTCGCAAAGGTAATGATACAGTTGTCATGGGGGATTTCAACATGCAGGTAGACTGGGAAAATCAGGATGGTACTGGACGGCAAGAAAGGGAGTTTGTGGAGTGCCCCCAAGATGGATTCTTAGAACGGCTTATCTTGGAGCCTACCAGGGAGAAGGCAATTCTAGACTTAGTGTTGTGCAATTAACGGGATTTGATCAGGGACCTCAAGCTAAAGGAGCCATGAGGAGGTGGTGACCATAAAATGATGTATTTTAACCTACAATTTGAGAAGGAGTAGGGAGAATCGGAAGTGTCAGTAGTACAGATTAACAAAGGGAACTATGCAGCTATGAGGGAGGAGCTAGCCAAAGTTCAATGGAACAATACCCTAGCAAGGAACACAATGGAACAACAATGGCAGGTATTTCTGGGAATAGGGCAGAAGGTGCAGGATCGGTTCACTCCAAAGAGGAAGAAAGATCCTTTAGGGGAGTTTTTCGGCGGCCGTCGCTGACGAGAAAAGTAAAGACAGCATAAAAATAAAAGAGAAGAAATATATCATAACAATGATGAGCGGGAAGACGGAGGACTGGGAAGCTTTTATAGAACAACAGAAAATAACAAAAAAGACAAAGCTCGCAGAACAAAAATGAGGTACGACGGCAAACTACCCAGAATATGAAGGAAGATAGTAAAAGCTTCTTTAGGTATGTGAAAAGAATAAAAAAACAGTTAAGATCAAAATTGTGCAATTGAAGACAGAAACGGGTGAATTTATTATGGGGAACAAGGAAATGGCAGATGAGCTGATCATTTACTTTGGATCTGTCTTCACTAGGGAAGACACAAGCAAACTTCCAGATGTAATAGAGACCAAAGAAACTACGGTAATGGATGAACTGAAGGAAATTTATACTAGGCAAGAAACGGTGTTGGATAGACTAGTTGGGTCTGAAGGCTGATAAGTCCCCGAGAGCTGATGGTCTTCATCCCAGGGTACAGAAAGAGGTGTCTCTCGAAATCGTGGACGCATTGGTAATCATTTTTCCAATGTTCTATGGATTCAGTATCAGTTCCTGCGAATTGGTGGCTAATGTTGTCCCACTTTTCAAGAAAGGAGGGAGAGAGAAAACAGGGAATTATAGACAGGTTAGCCTGACGTCAGTGGTGCGAATGTTGCTGCAGTCAAGTATAAAAGAGGAAATTACGACACATTTGGATAGCAGTAGAAGGATCAGTCCGAGTCAGCATGGATTTCGGAAGGGAAAATCATGCTTGAGTAACCTTCTGCAGCATTTTGAGGATGCAACTATGAAAATAGACAAGGGAGAGCCAGTGGATGTAATGTACCTGGACTTTCAGAAAACCTTTGATAAAAGCCCACATAGGAGGTAATTTGGCAAAATTAAAACACATGGTATTGGGGGCAGAGTACTGACATGAATTGAAATTTGGCTGGCTGACAGGACACAAAGAGTAGCGATTAATGGGCCCCTTTCGGAATTGCAGGCTGTGACCAGTGGGATACCGCAATGTTCGGAGCTGGGACCGCAGCTGTTTACAATATACATTAATGATTTAGATAAAGGGATTGAAAGTAACATGAGCAAGTTTGCCGATGACAAAAAGCTGGGTGGGAGTGTGAAATGCCAGGACGATGTTGTGAGAATGCAGGGTGTCTTGGACAGGCTAGGTGAGTGGGCGAATGTATGGCAGATGCAGTTTAATGTGGGTAAATGTAAGGTTATCCACTTAGGTAGCAAGAACAGGAAGGCTGATTACTATCTAAATGGAGTCAAGTGAGGAAACGGGGAAGTACAAAGAGATCTAGATGTTCTTGTACATCAGCGAATGAAACTAAGCATGCAGGTACAGCAGGCAGTGAAGAAAGTTAATGGCATGCTGGCCTTTATAACAAGATAATTTGTGTATAGGAGTAAAGAGGTCCTTCTGCAGATGTACAGAGCCCTGGTGAGACCACACCTGGAGTATTGTGTGCAGTTTTGGTCTCCAAATTTGAGGAAGGACATTCTTGCTATTGAGGGAGTGCAGCGTGGGTACACAAGATTAATTCCCGGAACGGCGGGACTGTCATATGTTAAAAGATTGGAGACACTGGGCTTGTATGCACAGGGATGTAGAATGATGAGAGGGGATCTGATTGAAACATGTAAGATTTTGAAGGGATTGGACAGGCTGTAGGCAGGAAGCATGTTCCCGCTGATGGGTGATTCCAGAACTAGAGGCCACAGTTTAAGAACAGCGGTAGGCCATTTAGAACAGAGATGCGGAAAAACTTTTTCACACAGAGAGTGATGGATTTATGGAATGCTCTGCTCCAGAAGGCAATGGAGGCGAGGGTTCCTGATGCTTTCAAGAGAGGTCAGATAGATGTCTTACAGATAGCTGGGTCAAGGTATATGGGGAGAGGCCATTAACGAGGTACTGATTGTGTATGATCAGCCATGATCACAGTATATAGTGCTGCTACCTAGAAGGGCCGTATGGCCTACTCCTGCACCTACTATTGTCTATATGTGTAAGCTGTATTCCATCTCTTCAGTAGACATCCCACGTTCCTTGGAGTAAACACAATGAATTTTGGAGCCCTCCCATCTGCACCGTAGCTTGAGCCACGTGCTAAACTGTATGGTCTTCCTCGGTCTGGGCACACTGGGAGGGGTGATGGTCCTGTCCTTTAAGTTAATAGCTAATTCCCTGACCTCACTGTGCAGAAACACCTTCTCATACAGACCGATTGCTTTGGTACATATGTGGACCAAGACGTCGAGCTGCTCACTCACCCACTTAAGAATCATAGAATCTTTCTGCAATTGCAGTTGAGCCTCTTTCTATTGCACTTAAGTCGACTACATTATTTCAAGGTGTTAGGTGAGGGGTCATAGAACATTATCATTGAAATCCTCTCAATTCACATCTGTCCCTGTCGGGTTATCCACCCTCAAAATGTTTAATCAATTTCGCTACCACGGTACGTTCACATCAGTTCAGTTTTGGGTCCCATTCATAGAAACCATCTATTTCTTCCCTCCACACTCGATTCAGTTTTTAGACAATGGGGTTTGTGTGCATTAAGGACGTGTGTACTGAAAATATATTCAATAGTTTTGATAACCTGTGCAGTAAATATGGCCTTCCGCATAATCATCTTTTCTCAGTACCTCCATATTTTCCACTTCGTCAAGGAAAAGATTCCTTCTTTTCCTGATGTACCACCTGCTATGTTGTGGGACAAACTCACTCTTCGCTTTAATAATAAAGAGCTGATCTCTGTACTATACTCTCAGCTGATGTCTTTGGGAGTTCAAGAACTAAACAAAACTAAGACCAGCTGGGCGGATGACCTTGGTGTGGATCTGGCTGAGGAATATTGGGCCTAAGCACTGAAAAGGGTTCATTCCTCGCAATAATGTGCTAGATTCGGGCTCATAAAATTTAATGTTTTACACGGTCCATTTAAGTAAAGCCAGGCGTGCTGACATATATCCTGGGACAGACGCTGGCTGTGACAGGTGTTCCCTATCTCCGGCTGGTTTAGTACATGCAGTTTGATCTTGCCCTCGGCTTGATGGCTACTGGGCACAGGTTTTTTTTAAAATTATCGGTGAGTTTTGGGCGGTGACACTGAGACCTTGCCCGCTTATAGCGGTATTTGTTAAGGCAGATGATGTTTTGGGTTTAAATGCAATCAAGTCGGATATCATTTCACGTACATTGCTTTTGGCCCGTAGGAGAATCTTGCTGGTCTGGAAATCTGCCACTCCCCCATCTGCTGCTGCTTGGTTAGAGGACGCAATGTTTTATTCTGAAATTAGAAAAAAAATAAATTCACTCTGAGGGCGTCTGTGAGAAAGTTCTATTCGGACTGGGGGTCTCTCTTGTCATATTTTGGGAGTCTTAAGGAATTACCTACTAGCTGAGGGCATTTGATTGTACTTGGGCAGTTGCTTCCCTTTTAACATGCATATGGTTTACCTCACAGGGTGGTTGATGAATTATAATATGAGTGTATTCTGGATCATCCGAGAAGTTGTAGATGTGTGTGGGACATCGTCCTGAAGTAATGTAGGGGGTATGGCTGTGAAATGTCCGTACTTGTATTTGTGAAGGTTTGTATTGTAAATACATTAGCTGTCATTATATGTTCGGGGAGGGCGGGTGAGGGGAGGATTCTTTAGGGGTAAGATACAAAAGCAAAATGGAGGAAATTGTAATCCATTATTATTCTGTACAAAGACCTTTCTTCAATAAAAAAATATTACAAATAAATAGAATCATAGAGAAGGAATGCTGTGCTGTGTAAAGAGGAAGGAAGAGGCGGAGAGTGGGGCCACAAAAAGGGTGTTCAGTTTGCAGCAGTTAGAGCAGAACGTGTCAGGCACCATTTTCTTGCTCCCTATCTCTGAATGGAGTCTGTTTAAACGCCGAAATCCACTGACCCATGGCCAGGAGTCACAGACAGAGTGAGAATCCCTCCATAAATTCCGATCACACACTCACCTGGAAATATGCACTGAGTAACGCACCCTCCGCAACGAACCATCACCCCCCCCCACCCCGGGATCATACACAGAGTGCAACTCCCTCCACATTGTTTCAACACACAGTCCGGGGTCACACACCGAGTGAAGGTCCGTCCACAACATCCAAACAGGCAGTTCCTGGGTCGGATAACCAGCGAAGCTCCGTAAATATTACCCCATCACACTCCCGGGGTCAGACATCTGAAGTCCCTCCCGCACCGTCGCAGCACACCCTACCGGAGTCAGGAAAAGTACGGAGCCCTCTCCGTCCTCCGTTCTCCCCACTCACCAATACCCAGACTTTCGGATTTCCAGTAGTCTTGAACTGTGTGAGTCTCTCGGAGATGGTGTTTGTGTGTCTGTGAGCGGATTGTGTGCTGCCGTTAGAGGAAGGAAGGGGAGGAGAGAGGAGGCCAGGGAAAGGGTGGTGGAAATGCAAACACTGATGCAAGTGGTGTGGAAGCACATGACCGGCCTGTGCATGCAGAGTTGTGGAGAGATTCAGATTCTGGCGATCAATATCCGCTGGAACGGGGTGAGTTATAATGCAGAGAGAGAGCAGGCTTAACGCTTTGCTTCGTGACTTTGTCGGAGGCCTTAACAACATCTGTCCCAACAACCACTCAGCTATCAGCAATGGCGTTCTTGTTTACATGTCCCTGCAACTCTATTATGTTTCACCACTCTCCCATTTTAATGGCAAACCTTATCGATGGTTTATTAGTTCCATTAAAGTTCGGGTGTAAAGTGAGAGGGTTGCTCATGGGAGACGAAATGAAGGAGCTGCGCAAGATGGAGGCGGCAAGGCGCTGTCTCCAGGCAGGAGTCTGTGCTGCCCCCCAGTGTTCGCTCGGCAGAAGACAATCTCTTTCTGAACAATGTAAATTACCGTGTATTCAAAGTGCCCAGGAGCTTCAAGATGCATAAATGTGCGTGTGCGTGTGTGTGTGTGTGTGTGTGTGTGTGTGTGTGTGTGTGTGTGTGTGTGTGTGTGTGTGTGTGTGTGTGTGTGTGTGTGTGTGTGTGTGTGTGTGTGTGTGTGTGTGTGTGTGCGCGCGCGCGTGTACACAATACGTGAATGTGTTTTACTGATATCCTACATAAGCTTGCTACCTTTCCATTTTATACATAATGTGTGTGCTTTGTGCCATGTGGGACTGTTGGTTTTGCAATTAGCAGTCAAGTCCTGGATGTATTCATTGTGATGACTTTACAATGAAACAGAAATTGAAATTAATTAAAATGAAATGAAACCGTTCCGTCTGGAGAGTTCGCACCTTCAGTGGAAGAGAATCTAGTGATACACATGTCTGAAGTTCTCATTCCAACCCTAATGTTAAACTGAAAGTTACTTTTTAATTTCGGCCACATCTACAGAAACGAGTCCCTCTTCGCTCCTATATACCTGTGTCTATAACAAAGGCAACATGGAAACATAGAAACATCTGCAGCACAATACAGGCCGTTAGGCCCACAAATCGGTGCCGAACATGTCACTATCTTAGAAGGAACTAGGGTTTACCCATAGATCTCTATTTTTCCAAGTTCCATGCAGCCAGCCTGGAGTATCTCAAAAGACCCTATCGTATTCGCCTCCACCACCGCCGCCGGCAGCCCATTCCACGCACTCACCACTCTACGTAAAAAAACTTACCCTTACAGCTCCTCTGCACATACTTCCTAGCACCATAAATCAATGCGCTTTTCTGCCAGCCATTTCATCCTTGGCGAAAGGGGTCTGACTGTCCACACGATAAATGCCTGTCATCATCTTGTACACATCTGTCTGTTCACCGCTCATCCTCCGTCGCTCCAAGGAGAAAAGATCGAGTTCATTCAACCTCATAAGGCATGCTCACCAATTCCAGCATGAACTTTGTATTTTGGGGACCACATACCATCGAGGAATCTGGTTCTCGTCCACAGTACCGCTTTTCCGTTCCCCTAAGAAAGACAACACAATCGATACAGCTCGTCAGATTTCACCCTCCTCCTTGCTGAGCCACTGATCCATACTCAGTGCCAGAGACCTGACCGGTGAGACTGTCCCCTGCTTGGTCATTTGCACCTCTCCCCTCCATTCCAGAAGTATCTAAAGTGGTCTACCTGTTATTGTCCTGGTTGGCCACAAGAGGCCTCTGCACTGTTTCTGGCTGTTTAACCCCTTTCACGTTCCTGTCTTCCACCCAGATTCCTGTATCCTCCACCTTGAATGTAAGTACCTCTCTATGTATCTTCGCTATCATCGCTCAACTTCCCGAATAATCCCGAGTTCATCCAGTTCTAGTTCGAACTCTGTTACGCACAGTGATAGACGGGTCAGCTGGATGACCTTCTTACAGGAGAAGTTGTCAGGGACTCTGGAGGTTCCATGCCTTCCCACAGCCCTAAGGCAAGCAGTCAACTCTCCTGCAGTAATGCTTACTGCTCCTTCTAACTGTAATTATAAACGAAACAATCTATAAACTGAAAACAAATCTACCAACAGTTTTGCGCCTTCTATCATCCGAGACTCTCCTCCTTACAGCGTCAAATTGGATAAGCCCTCTAACTCGAACAATGTCCGCTGCGATTGCCCACAACTTTACTACGAGCTAAGCACCTTCTGCTCCGGTTCATTACAGCGATACAGAGATTCAAACAATGATTGAAATTCACCCCACACCGTCACATCATCCGGGGTCAGGCACATATTGAAGCTCTCTCCTCCCGGTCCCGTCACACACTCCGGGGATCAGAAGCTGCTTTACTCTCACCACCCCCAGCACTGCGCCTTTCGAGTAGTCCTTCATTGTGTGTCTGTCTCGGAGACTGTGCGTGTGTTCGTGTGCAGATGGTGAGAAGTGAAGAGCAGAGAAGTGGGAGAGGTTGAGGGGGAGGGAGTAGGGACGTGGTGTTGAGATAGTGGTCACTGGGAGAAAGTGGTTTGGAATCGCGAGGCCGGCCTGTCCACACAGATCAGTGATCAGGATTAGAACCGAGAGATCGACTTCCGGAGGATGGTGTTGTGAGTGGTAACACCAGACGTCACCACTCCCCTTTCGTTCCCAGAATTCCAGATGAACGGGGTCGGGGGGTAGAGGATCGAGAATGTCGATGGAACCGTGGAGTGTGTAAGGGACGGAGCGGGTCAGGGAGACGGGGATAGGGGATGGGGAAGGAAGATATGACGGAGAGAGCAAGGAATGCGGGAGACGGAGGGTTGATGGAGTCGGGGTATGTAAAAGAAGATTGCGGTGATGGAAATGAAGGTAGGGGAAATCAACATCGGGTGGAGGATGTTGTAGTGTGGTGATGTAACAACATAAATCACGGCTCCCTCTTCCCCACAATTCCACATTAACACAGAAAGGGAGCGGGGTAGAGGAGGGAGCCGGGTGACGGAAACGTGGAAGGTTGCAGTGGACGCAGCGTTTCAGAGAGACGGGGAGAGGAGTTGGAAGGGGGAGATGACAGAGACGGCGTGAGGTGCAGGAGACAAAGTAGTAATGGAGTCGAGGTGTCAAGAAGGGAAGCTATGACGACAACGGGGGAGTGTGTGACGTAGAGGATATTTTGTCTGACTTTGATGAGGTTGATCGTCGGGGAACAAGGGATTGACGACGAGGGGAGTCGTAGCGGAGGAAGGGGCTGACGGAGACAGGGTAGGGTGCAGGCACTACTGGTAGTGACAGAGACTGGAGGTGTGTACAAGAGCGAGGGGATCATGGAGATGGGCATGGCTGATTGGGAGGGACAGAGTGACTGGAAACGAGAGTGGGGAAGAGCGACGGACTGACAGACCTCTTCTGCAACCTCTATTTTCTCGGCCGATGTAAGAATAATCCTTCTGGTGGGTGAACCCTCTCAAGGCATCGGGTTCCGAATGTGTTTCTAGTAGGGTACTGAAAACCTTTGCCACCAACAGGTTGGACTGTTCAAGAGTCGTTGGTGAGGAAGCTAATAAAAGGTTTGCATTCATTTCCCGGGCAAGGATTTAATTTTAAGGCTCTGGTTTAGACTCATTTGGAGGGTGCTTCCCTGTCACTTTCACTTTAAGACTCGGACTAGCAATTTCTGCCTGTCACAATCCTTCCTGGAATGTCTGTAATTAAATGGATTGTGCTGAGCTCTCAGTGATCAACCGTAGGAAATCCATTTCCAGCACTGTGGGTTGTGATTGACACTTCGGATGTAGTTACTGCCGTCGTTTATTTTAGTCTAAGTCTGAGTTAATTCCAGACCTTACTCTGCACTTGGGTTGACACCATCCATAACTCCCTGGCCACGGAAGCTATTGTGACGTCAGGAGTTTGTGACGATTTGGTCTCTCATTGAACACGAGTAAATTTCTATGGATGTCCGCTGGGAGGCGCTCTGTCCGGTCGCATAACCTCCTGGTGTGGAGTCGACGACGCCCAGGGTGGCCAGAGACAGCAGAGGGATGTAGACTCAGCCAGTACCGTCAAGGGCAACACCGCTCCCTCCGTCTCGTAGTTGAAACGGTGTTTATCACGATCGCAAGACGAACTCTTCCTGGACGTTTTGCATTCGGTGTATTCGATCTTTCCAGATTTCATCTTGTAGACGACATGAGAGGCCACCTTACTATCAAACGGGTTTAGGAAATCTCAAAATAAGCAACAATGTTTTCTGGAAACATACCCACTGCTGCACTCTCTCCACGGCCCGTGTCAGTCTCTAAACTAATCTCACTACACCGCGATCTCCACGCAGCCGCACGTCAGAATCCAAACTATTCCGATCACTACACCGATCACTCTCCACGACCCCGCGTCATTATCCAGACTAATCTCGGTGCACCTTTACGGGATCCAGCGTGGCACCGAGACGGGTTGTGGCGGAGGGAAAACAGGAGATAACGGAGAGTGTGCAGAGATGGAGTGTGTCACGAAGACGGGGCAGCTTGTAAGGGAGGGACGAGAGGTGACGGGTATGAGACTGGTGTAAAGTAGGGAGTTTGTGACTGAGAGGGGGAGTATTGCAGGAGAGCGAAGATAGATGAAGTTGGGGAGAGGATTATGCATACGCAGCGGACTGTGTCCTTGCTAAAGTGAAGATCGTGACAGTTTGTCGGTATCGTTGGGCGGTGTGTTCATGTTATGTTGCAAGGCGTGTCTGTGCGACGGTGTCACGATGAGGGGCGCGTTCATGTCTCGGTGTGAGCTGTGACGGCATCACGGTGAGGGCTGTGTCGGTGTCACAGTGAAGGGGGTGTCTGTGTAGTAGTGAGGGCTGTGTGGCTCGTTTACTGCCGATGTCGAGAGGTCGCTCCCTGAGTTTCTCAATGCAGCGTCATATTCCTTCATCTACCCCGCCCCCTGCGTTTTCCATCCTATCAGTTCAAAACTCTCCCTGACCCTCCTGTAGAGCTGTGAACGTCAATCACCGAACAGAGGAGACCATTCGGCCCGCAATGTTCTGATATACCAATTAATCTAAATCCCTTCTGCCGACACACGTCCAACCTCATCAATTCCCTGTAAATCCACGTGACTGTCAAAGAGCCATTGAAACGGCTCTATCGATCTTCCCTCACCACCGTCTCTGGTAGCACAGTACAATCACCCTCCAGTCCCTGTGTGAATAAAAAATCTTGTCAACCTCACCTCCTCTGAACTTATCCCTCACACCTCAATGCATGAGCTCTTGTACGAGACATTTTTATCCTGGGCGTTATAACACTCGCTCCTTGGTCCATCAGTGTCTGTTCTAGTGAGATAATCCTCTGCCAGTTGTCCCCTCCGCCTTCGCCGCTCCAGAGTAAAGAAACCGAAAATTCTCACCACTGCCTACAGATAGTGTCCTCTATACCGGGCAGCATCCCAGTGAATCCCCACTGAATCCTCCCCAAAGACACTGACACTTCCTTTAATGGAGCATCCAGAAATGAATCAGGAATCTCCGAAACGTCAATCCCAGTCTCAACTCTTATCTGCTCCGCCCCTTGGTTACCCGGCACTCTTCGCCATTCACAGTGTGTGGTCCCCAATCCTCTAGACTGAAGTTCTTCTCTGCTTCCAAACTTCCCACAATTCTCATGAAACAGCGCCTGGGCTCCAACTTAGCAGGTCCATCTTTGTCAGAAAACAACCTGGCCGAATCCGCACTTGCCGGATCATTCCTGACGCCAAAAATATTGGCCTTATCTCAATTTATAAACTAAACTGTAGGAGTATTCAGCATGGCTTTTTAAAGGGCAGGTCATGCCTTAAAAGCCGGATTGGATTTTTTGAGGATGTGATTAAACACATTGATGAAGTATGAGCAGTAGATTTAATGTATTTGGATTTCAGCAAGGCATTTGATAAGGTAACCCGAGCGAGGCTTGCTGAGAAAGTAAGGAGGCGTAGGATCAAAGAGGACATTGCCCACAGAAGGTAAAGCGTGCTTTCAGACGGGTCATATTCTGCATGGTGGTCGGTCACCAGGGGAGTGTCTCGGGGATCTCTTCTGGGACCCTTACTCTTCGTGATTTTTACAAATGACCTGGATGAGGAAGTGGAGCGATGCGTTAACACGTTTGCTGATGACACAAAGGTTGGAGGTGTTGTGGATAGTGTGGGGGGCTGTCACAGGTAACAGCGGGACACTGGTAAGATGCAAAAGTGTGGAAGAAAATTGCAGACGTTCAAACCAGATAAGTGTGAAATGGTTCATTTTTGTTGATCTTCTCCATCAACCTACCAACCGGTAGAAAGGCAGGATGCAGAAGGACAGACAGATTAGTAGAATGTTCAACAAATTGGCAAATTAAACAGAATATTGGAAAATGCATGGTCGTGCACATTGGTTGTAGAATTGAAAGTGAGGACTATTGTCTAAACGGGGAGAAATTCCAAAACACAGAGAGGCAATGGGGCATCTTCTTCCACTGCGCCATCACATCTTTCAACGCACGAGAACTAACTCCACAGTTTTTGCAGTATTTATTAATATTTGCAAGTTACATTAATATTACATCTTTGATCCATACATGCTTCAGAACAAGAAATTGCAGGCCGTGTTAGTCTCAGATAAAGGGGTCTTTATTCGCTGAAGCGTAGCTGTAACTTTACAGAGTTGCATAAACTCAAGAGGGGCACAGGTATTGGGATTGCGCACAGAATTTTACCCAGAGCTGGGGTATCGAGACCCAGACGGCACAGGATAGAGGTGAGAGTTGGTGGAAAAGAGATAGAAAGAGAGATCAGAGAGACGCAGGTGTTTGAGGGAACGGAGAGCAGAGTGAGAGAGTATGGTATAGAGGGGGAAAGTAAGAGAAATATAAAGAGGTTGGAAGAAGGAGCAGAGAAAGGTCGAGGAAGTAGGGTGAGGAGGGGGTAGAGAGAGTTAGAGGGAGTGAGAAAGAGCGGGATGGAGAGGGATGGCGAGAAAGAACGGGATAGTTGGAGACTCGGGTTTTCCATTTGTGGTGGGGACAAAGGGGTTACGAAAAGATGAGAATAGAGAAGCAGGTAGGGCAGAGAATGAAGGGAGAATTTTGAGAGGATGGACTGTGTGATTGGAGCAGGGATAAGGAAGGGAAAGACAGGGTAATCATTTGATTCTAGTCGGCTCTCCGGGCTGTTGACAGAGAACCTGGATCTTTTCAGGAATATCCGGACAGCAGGGGGCGGACTTCTCGCAGATGAAATGGTGCTTATCATGAAGGCAATAGTCACTCCCTCCACTCGAAGTGCATTCACTGCAGGAGGAACTTCCGGAGGTCACCTTGTACATCAGACCATGGACGGCATTCCTGTCAGTAAATGGTTAAAAAATTTCAACAGAGTCTAAACAGATCCGGCGGAACACGAGACCGTCGCCAAACTAATCCCATTAAATCCGGGCAATCACTACAGCCCTTTGCCGTCCTCAAAATATTTCCTGTGTCCCAATGTCTCCCCACTGCTGTGCGCCAGTCACCAAATTAATCCAACTACACCACCTCCCCCATAGCCTCCTCCCCGTCGTCCCGCCGTCTCCTCAGTCCTGTGGCAGTCCCAATTCGAATGGAACACACCCACTTTCCCCCGTCAGATCTATTCCAGTCCCCAAACAAATATTATTCTCCCATCCTCCCATCGGCACAATCTGATCCTGCAACCCTCTGTCGGTCCCCAAATCCATCGCACGGCTCTTCCTCTCCCGACAGTTTATGTTCGTCTCCAGGTTAATCCCATTGCCCCTCACTGCTACCTCAGCCTTGCATCAGTCGGCAATCTGAACCCACTGACCGCCTCTGTGCCCACACTCCCGAATCGGTCTCCAAACTAATCCAGTTTTCCCAATCTCTCCCCCCAGATCAGTGTCATACCACAAACGGATCCTGCCGATAACTCTTTCTCACAGAGCAAGGTCTGTCGCCAAACTAATCCGAGCCTGCCTCCTGCTCCCCACAGATCTGTGTCAAACTCCGAACTAATTCCACTGTATCTCCCAATCCCCACAGCCCTGCGTCAGTACCCAAAATAATCCCATGGAAATAATCCCCGGGGCCCACAGCAAATCGTCCAAATAATTCGCTGCCCTCTCCTGTGAGACAGGTATCTTTTCCTAAAATATTCCCCTTGTATCGTTCTCCCCCGACACCAAATCCCACCCGCCACCCTCTTCTCAAAAACCTACTTCAGTCCGTAAACTAATCCCATTTTCTCCCCTCACGACAGTGTCATTCCCCAACTCCCACACCACAGATCAGTCCAACTCTCACCCGGTTTCGCATTGTCCAATCCAGTAAGGAAGGTTACGGCGAACGAGAGACCGTGAAACAAAACTCTGTAAAATTAAATCCCTTTGATTAATGCCGAGAATCGAAAACTGTTTACGGGAGAGTGTCATGGGATGGTGTGTAGGGAGAATCACTCTGTGCTTGATCGCGGTGTGTGATGGGACGGTGTAGAGAGATTCACTCCGTGTTTCACCCCGGGAGTATGTTACCGGAGGGTATTGTGGGTTTTCACTCAGTGCCTGACCCCGCGGATGTGTGATGATTCCTGTGTTACGGTGGGATCTTCTCGTGCTGTGACACATACCGCTTTATCCCTTGAATTGATTTCCAGCAGGCTTGAATCACGGTTTGAACATCCTTGCATTGCTCTTGGGAAAGAAGTTTCAAACGTGGATACGTAATAACACCGGTCTGTATTTGTGACCCAGTCCTCGGAACACGTTTGCTCTGGAACTCAGGAACAAGGAACAGTGAGACACGGTGTGAATCTCTCTTCACACTTTCCCATCACACACAGACGGTGTGTCACACAGAGTGTATTTCTCGCAATGCGGTCTCATCACGCACACCTGAGGTCAAGCACAGAGTGAATCTCCCCTCACACCGTCCAAACGCACATTAACAAGGATCAGGAAAAGTGAAGGTCCCTCCAAACCATCCATCACACACTCACGGGGTCAGGAAACAGAGTGAATCTCGTCCCATGTTGTCCTATCGCACACTCCTGGGGAGAGACACAGAATGAAGTTCCCTCCATAACGTCCCGTCACAGATTCACAGGATCAGACACAGAGTGAAGTTCCCTCCACATCATCCATCACAGTCTCTC